>NW_028318281.1:997500-1120000 GCF_062004578.1 Staurois parvus
TTTTTTTTTTAAATAACAACAGGAGTTGATTCCCAGTATTCAGACTCTCCTGCCATTTGATCCATTGGTTCACAGATCTAAGTAAGTAACAGATTAATCCCCAATGCATAGTAACATCGGTAATACTACTTACCTGCATATAAACATCTCAGCAGCATCTACGGGAATATCTGGGACATCGCACTCCTCCTCATCTTCGTTCAGGAAGAAGGAGATGTTCCCGTGATCAATGTTTATTAAGACCAAATCTTCAGCTTCCTAAAAGGGAAAACAATAGGAAACCTCAGTATCAGTACCGGGTACTGTGGAATATTTGATTTTGATGGGCATTTGAGCCTTTTAGTGACCACAGTAACCCATAATAATCCAGTAATCCATGCCTTTGGGTTGTGGTATGTGGCCAGGATACTGACCCTGCCCTATACACGTCTCCAACAAGCAGCTAAAGACATGCTTGCTGCCTGGCTGTTATCTCCCTATAATGAAGGCAGTTGTATCTGTTCCAACATTTTATATTTGTGTACTAATTACAAAATTGCCCTTGTCTACCAGACACTTTCACCCCCTTTCTGTCCAGGCCAATTTTCAACTGTCAGCGCTGTTGCACTTTGAATGACAATTGCGCGGTCATGCAACACTGTACCCGTATGAAATTGTTATTTTTTTGAGACAGATAGAGCTATCTTTTGGTGGTATTTAATCACCACTAGGTTTTTTATTTTTTGATAAACAAACCAAAAACAACTGAAAATTTAGAGAAAAAAAAAAAAATTTCTTAGTTTGTGTTATAAAATTTTGTAAATGAGTAATTTTTCTCCTTCACTGATGTACGCTGATGAGGCTGCAGTGATGGGCACTGATAGGCTGCACTGTTGGGCACTGACAGGCGGCACTGATGAGGAGGCACTGATGGGCATTGACAGGCAACACTGGTGGGCATTGACAGGCAACACTGGTGGGCATTGACAGGCATCACTAGTGGGCACTGAAAGGCAGTACTCAAATATGGCACTGATAAGCAGCACTGACTGGCACTGATAGGTGGCACTGACTGGCACTGTAAGTCGGTACTGACTGGCACTGATAGGTGGCACTGAAGGACATTGACAGGCAACACTGGTGGGCATTGACAGGCTTCACTAGTGGGCACTAAAAGGCAGTACTCATGTATGGCACTGATAGGCGGCACTGACTGGCACTGATAGGTGGCACTGACTGGCACTGTTGGGTGGCACTGACTAGCACTGATAGGTAGCACTGATTGGCAGCACACATAGGCGGTACTGACAGGTGGCACTGACTGTCACTGATAGGCAGCTCAGATGGGCACTGATATGTGGCATTGATGGACACTGACAGGTGGCACTGATCATCAATGCCCTGATGATCAGTGTAGATGTCCCCTCTGAGGAATGCCGATTACCGGCTCTCCTCTCCTCTGTCAGCGTGACAGCTCGTGAGGAGAGAAATGCCGATAACCGGCATTTCCTTATTTACATGCAATCAGCTGTGATTGGACACAGCTGATCACATGACAGAGCCAAAGTCATCGACTCTTTCCACTGATCGGTGATCCGCTGTGCCCCAGGGATACAGTGCACCACTGATCGTCACGCTGCGCGCCCCCAGGGGCGCGCACACGCGGTTACAGTGGGAGGACGTCGTATGACGTCCTCCCAGAACGAGAGAACCACCGCCCGTCCGTCATTTCCTTATATGGCGGGTGGGAGGAGGTTAAGGTTATACACCGGTTATTTTTAGGACTTCCTTTCATTTTCTACATTATAGATCTTTAGACAGTTATGAATAAAAAAGAAGTTTAAGGTCATAGTGGATCTGCATTGCATAAAGAAGCCATCAAAAATAAGGTATGGAATGGAAATGGAAAGATTTTGTTTTCAAAAATGAATTAACATGATGGAGGGGGAGGGAATAACCAGAAAAGGCAAAAGAGAAGCAAATAAAAACCTTTAAAAGTAGAACTATAGGCAAAACTATTTTACATTTATTTCGGATAGAGCAAGGGAAGGTTATAACCCGTCAGATTATTTTTCGCCAACCGTGTCCCATTGCAGAGATTTCCCTTCACTTCTTGTCCCACGGCCAAACAGGAAGTGGAAGAAAATCCCTGCAAATTAAGGAAACCCCTTGGGGACCCACTGTTCACCAGAACTAGTGCCCCCATTGGAAAATTTCCCCTCTATTACTTTTCTGGGGACAAAATGTGGAATTGTCTTTACTTTCACTTTCAATGATAATCAGTGCGGGTGAATCTCCCTAATGGGGGAACAGACATAAATAAACACTGACAGGGGTTCTAATCCCTCTCCGCTCTGCGTTTGCGTTTCCTATTGGTGGAACGCACCTCAGTGTGGGGAAGTGTTCCTTTTAATTCCATTTAGCTTTGTCTCCTGTTTGAGGTGGCGTTTCCGGTCAATGAAACGCTCTTCAATGACAGGGAGTGCCCCTCCTAGTCCTATTCATATCGAGCGATGCGCCACGCTGGCCGCGCCCCTGACGATGTCTGATGACGAAACGCGTAGGATGGAGCCACACCATGACGTCATCGTGCTCTGGATGGACGGCGGCCATCTGGTTGGTTTGAAACTTACTACAGTGTTACTGTTATGCTGTTTCAAACGCTTGCTGTGTAAGTGCAATCTGAATAAATTGTTTGGAGCAATTAACTTACTAAACTATGAGCTGGCAATTCTTCTTTTCATGTGGTGTTGTGGTTGCCTGAGGGGAAATTTGCTATCTGAAGTTTTATTTGGAGAAATATCCCAGATTGCTCTGTGAGTGTTTTCCACACAGGACCGGTTGCAGTACCGGCTGGATTTATTAATCTGCTCATGCTGGCCAACCCGCCGGGCGGTCTATTTTTCTGGTAAGAAGCCAATTTATTTGGGTGGAAGGTGACAGTCTCCTCCTTGGATTGGAACTCTCTTTTCTCTGCACAGGTTTCTGCTTTCATATATGGGAATCCCACATGGACTTTGTTGCCACTTATGTATATTTATTGCCATTTTTGTGAATGGGAGATTTTATGTTCAATTAGCGCTGCAATTTTTTTTATCTCATGAATATATGAACATTGCTTAGCTCGATGTCATATGCTGAGGATACATTATTAACCCCCCCAATACAACTAGCAGTTACCACAGATGTGCTGCTAGCTTTGTAACAGTGCTGTCAAGATAAAGTGATAGGGAGTCATACAGCATGGTTCTTAATCATTGAATCAATAGGACAGCCAATTACAATGATCAAATGCCTGTGTTTACAAACAAGTCAGCACCAACCAGCTCAACGGTTCCAATTCCTGGCATAGCAAGAGACACTGAAGATTGCAGCAGGGAATTAAAAAACCGCCGACTGCTTTTGCCAGGACTAATTTATTCATCAGGTACACAGGAAGATACAACACAACAGTTTTCAGGTGTCCCCACACGTCCTCAGATATTTATTTCAGGTACTTATATAGCGCTGTCAATTTACTCAGCCCTTTCCATATATATTGTACATTCACATCAGTCCCTAACCCTCAAGGAGCGTACAATCTCAGGCCCCTAACTCACATTCATACATACACATACTAGGGACAATTTAGACAGGAGCCAATTCACCTACCAGCATGTCTTTGGAGTGTGGAAGGAAACCGGAGTGCCCAGAGGAAACCCACGCAGGCACAGAGAGAACATGCAAACTCCAGGCAGGTGGTGCCGTGGTTGGGATTCGAACCAACGACCCCAGTACTGCCAGGAAGAAGTGCTAACCATTCAGCCGCTGTGTTGAAGACGAACAGGGATACTCTGAACTGTTGTGTTGTATTTCCCTATGTACTCTGTGAATAAATGACGCTGAAGGCTGCAGCTGGCAAACTGGAGTGCGGAAATTATTTGGGGTGTGTATTAGTGACAAATTGGGACCTGCAATTTTCCTGCACCCATTATTCTTGAATTGTGCACCCCACTGCACTATTTTGGCTATATATAGCCTTGAAATAATGTAGGCACTGCTCACATCTATATTGTGCAAGGTCGGGGCCATCTGTATTATTGATTAGACCCTGGGCAAACATTTTATTGGGGCCCCCCATGCAATTTTGCTATCATATTACACCCCCTCCCCTCCCTCCTACATTCCACCCCCCCCCCCCCAGCAGTCTAACCTTAATAGTGTCCAGATGTCAGGCACACCCTCCCCCCCCCCCCCCCACAACCCCATCAACCCTCCAGTGAAGAGGTCCTTCAGCAGGCCGACGGCTTTTCAGACATGGTGTGGGAGAAGGGTTGGTGTGACTGTGCCCAGAACTGACAGGTGCTCTCCCTGGCCTTACCTTACCGAGCTGGCCTATCACCGCACAGGCTGCAGACATAACACCCAAATACCAGCGCCCCCAACATTCAATTCTGACCTCATCTTCTGAGTGTTAGTCAAATCTACTTATCAACTATTTGCAGGCTCAAGGGGCACTGGACTCTAGAGCAGTGGAGACGTGTTCTCTGGAGTGACCAATCACACTTCTCTGTCTGGCAATCTGATGGACATGTCTGGGTTTGGCGGTTACCAGGAGAACGGTACTTACCTGACTGCATTGTGCCAAGTGTAAAGTTTGGTGGGGGGATTATGGTGTGGGGTTTTTTTTTTTTTAGGGGTTGGGTTTGGCCTCTGAGTTCCAGTGAAGGGAACTCTTAAGGCGTCAGTATACCAAGAGATTTTGGACAATTTCATGCTCCCAACTTTGTGGGAAGAGTTTGGGGATGGCCCCTTCCTGTTCCAACATGACTGCTCACCAGTGCACAAAGCAAGGTCCATAAAGACATGGAGGAGCCAGTTTGTGGTGGAGGAACTTGACTGGCCTGCACAGAGTCCTGACCTCAACCCCATAGAACACCTTTGGGATGAATTAGAGCGGAGACTGCGAGCCAGGCCTCCTCCCCCGACATCAGTGCCTGACCTGACAAATGTGCTTCTGGAAGAATGGTCCAACCTTCCCATAGACACCCTCCTAAACCTTGTGGACGGCCATCCCAGAAGAGTTGAAGCTATTAAAGCTGCAAAGGGCGGGGCCAACTCAATATTGAACCCTACGAACTAAGACTGGGATGCCATTAAAGTTCATGTGCGTGTAAAGACAAGCGGCCAAATACTTTTGTATGTATATACAAGCTTTGTTTGGTGCCACTACAGGTTTTAATTACTCATGTATGCCTTCAGAAATCAAGAAAAGCACTTTTACCTATCCAGTCTACTACTCCTGCAGGCTCCCTCCATTTTGCAAAATGGGTCTCTGCAGTTTCCTCTCCCCTATGCTCCAGTGGTTGCAGGTCCTCTGATGTCATCCAGTCCAATGCAGGTTCTGTAGTCTTGCATTGAACATGAGAACGTCAAGGAATGGCCCACCGCTGAAATGCAGGGGAGCACCAGATTCCAGGGAAGAGGAGGCTGGGGTAATTTAAAATGCTTTTCCTGTCTCCCTAGACCTAAACGAGCATTTAAACCCCATAGGGTCAAGGTCAGCCGCACTGAAAGAGAACTTTTACTTTTCCTGGAGTCAGTGGTATTTGAAGGTAGCTTATAACACTTTACAACATCAAGACGTCAGCCTAATCTTTTGACAGTCTGAATCTTTTCCTGTCTAATGACTCAATGTCTGTTCTATACCAGTCACGAAGAGGAAAACACTTTGTGTTCTTAGGGCTATACTGAGAATGTGGTGACACAGCTCTGTCAGTCACACTTGTTCATCTTGTTTTACCAATGTAAACATCCCCATAAATGTGACCTTGTAAAGTATGTGTCTAATAACCGTGTGAGTTATGGAGCCTAAAGCATCAAAAATTTGACTCACGCCACAAAACCACCAACTAAAACTTTGTAACAAGACATTTCTGCTCCAATAAAACAACTTAATTGATACTTTACACCCACCTTGCGCACTTCCTTGTAGTGATCCACATGACAGCCCATAAGGAATGAGGTTGGAGCCATAATAAAGTCCAGCATATGTCGGGATAGGATGGGTACAAAGGTGTGCTGCCACTTGATGGGGTGGAGATAGACCATGAAACACTCGGCCAAAAGCGTCAGCAAGGCCCAGTCCGAAGAGAAGAAGACAATTTTGCGCTCGGTCAGGATACAAGCCATGATCTAGGCAGGATATTGTTAGATTAATGAAAGGTCCATCCATCTCAATACTGATAGTTTACTTACAAGTGGAGGGTGGTGGGCTTAGTTGCTTACATATTTCCTATACCTCGTAGGGTGTAACCCTTTGAGGCATACATCGATTTTACACACACTCCTGGCTGCTGTGTGTGTGTATATATATCTCACAAGCCAACTGTTGGCTTTCAGATAAACTATACTTACACACACCCCTGAAAGTGCAACAATCCCTTCCCCCACATCTGTTCTCTCCACTAGTAAGAACCCAAAAGCCACATGTATAAACACCACTTATGCTTTTGGCTTTCACTTTCCCAAGCCAGTGAAAGAAGCTAATGGAAAATGACTTGCACCCTATTAGCTTCAGTGGAGAACAGGTGAGACATCGGGGGTCTAACAAACCCCTGCTGTCTCACTGAAGAGAAAAAGTGTAAAAAATTAAAAAAGGTATGCACAAGAACTTAACCCCCCCCCCCCCAAAAAAAGACTTTGGAGTCTGCCCCCCATGAACACACGCATGTAAATGCACATATTAGTGTCACCTACATACATATATGTCGATTGCACTACGCATTGCATATCTCCACACACATTGGAGTGGGAGAAATAATTCTAGGCCCTTTATTCACAGTCACCTCTAAACTAATGACCTGTAGGGGCTTTTAAAGTGCCAGCTATAGAAAATTTGTGGTAATTTATGGGTGTACACAATTTTAAGGTTTGACATGTTGAGTATCTATTTGCTCAGAGTAACCTCACCTTATATATTTTATAAAAACTGGGTCATTTTTTGAGTGCCCTAATGAACTTTAGTGTATTTTTTACTGAAACATTGGACTGGATAAACTATAGTTGAACTTCCTCTATTTTATTCACCAGAAAATGTATAATGTTTTGGGGGTTTAACTATAGGCCTAGAATAATTTTTTAAACTTGTTTGCAAAAACAGCTCTGACAATAAAACTCTCCCTGACACATTTTCTGTCTCACCTATCCTTCACTGATTTAATTTCCCTCTCTTACTGTGGCCCAGTGTTCCCTGACTTCTTGACTATGACCCAACTTTTCATCAAGGAGACTGCCTCAATAAGCCAAAGGCACTCTCACCAGAAAGGGTAAAGATGGAGACTAGCCCTCAAATGAGGCCCAGGGATTAAACTAAATCAGAGAGGTGCACAGAAGAGGATTTTCTGCTTAGCAGCAGAACATAAAGCATATTTTAGAGTCTTCTGTTTACACCCCACACGTCACATCAAGCCAACTTCGAAAATGTGCGACTTACAGTGAAGTTGCACGATTTCAAAGTCGGAGGACATGCTGATTTCAGGTGCAATTTGCAAGACATCTGATATAGATACCTATGCAAATAGCACCAAAAGTAGTGCATGGACTACTTTTGAAATTGGTGTGGCTTCGACCAAGTTGGAACCACACCAATATGACCGCTCCAATTGCGTAGTCAGAAGACTGACGCATTTTGGGGACGATTCCCGTTCCTCAGAGCTACAGGAAAGGGACTCGTCCCCGAAACGCTTCAGCCTCCTGACTACACTGACAGTTGGAACACCTTGTCCGTTGTTGTGGCCATCTCCATTATGAAAAAGCTGTTTATGCACGCTATGTCGGTGAGTATGTTTTTGTCTTTTACACCTTTGAATAAATCTTGGATAATGCACTAGGTCGGGTGTCGGCAACCCGCGGCTCCGGAGCCGCGTGCGGCTCTTTTTCACCTTTCCTGCGGCTCCGGAGCACACTGCCCACCAGGTGACAGGCAATAGGGTCGGCAAGCCGCGGCTCTTTTAATGCAGCTCTTCTATGTGCCGGGCGCCCGCTCCCCTCCCTCCTCCAAACATTGGCTGTCAGGATGTAGGCGGGGCAGCGTGACGAACTCCTCTCCTCTCACAGTCCGCCCTGAAGACCAGAACGGCGCGGGAACACAGCTAGAGGAACGCGCGGAGCAAAGGTAAGTGAATTGACACAGGGGGGATGAATTACTATGGCGGATGAATTACTATATGGGGGATGAATTACTATATGGGGGATGAATTACTATATGGGGGATGAATTACTATAGGGGGGATGAATTACTATATGGGGGATGAATTACTATATGGGGGATGAATTACTATAGGGGGGATGAATTGCTATATGGGGGATGAATTACTATGGGGGGATGAATTACTATATGGGGGATGAATTACTATGGGGGATGAATTACTATATGGGGGATGAATTACTATGGGGGATGAATTACTATATGGGGGATGTATTTTCAGTTTTAAAAATGTTTCTCTCAAAATAAATTTCAATCGTGGTTTTGGTGAGATTTGGCTCAGTTGAAAAAAAAGGTTGCCCACCACTGACCTAAGGCTATGATTGTGATTATGACGATACACTGTGGCCCTGGTTAACCCTTTGCTTACTGGGCCCTTAAACCCCCTTCATGACCAGAGCACTTTTCGCAATATATGCAGTGTCGGATTTGTTTTAAATGTTGCAATGGTTTTGCGGCTCCCAGTCTTTTTTTCCCTCTCGGAAACGGGTCCAAGTGGCTCTTTATGTCTTAAAGGCTGCAGACCCCTGCACTAGGTGTTTCAGCCACCTGTCTGCTCTTTTTCCAGCGGTTGATTTCCCCCGTTTGAGGAGGGCTGCACCCCTGAAGCATTATCATTAGGCCACTTCTGTCCTGGTCCCCTTGGCCTCCCTTTGGCATTTCCTGGAGCGCTGGAGAGTACACACGGTTATCCACTCACAATAAAACATCAGACCAGTAAAAGATTATTTACTATATGTACCTTTCCAGCAAACCATGTCCACTACTCTCCAGTCTCTGTGGGTATTCCATTATTTAGATGGGTCAAATACCAGCTACCCCCACTACACACAATAGAACCTCCTGCCAGTTCATATATCCTGTAATGACGTATGAGCCGTGGGAAAAACCACTGTGTGTAGCAGGAGGAGCAGGTCTTCCTTGCAGTAGCTGGAGAGCTCTAAAGTGGAAGCATTTTAGGATGTAGGCCACAGGGAAGGTACATATAGTGAATCTAGGTTTACTGGGCTGTGCTGCTCTTTGTTTCGCAAGTGAACCTGTGGCAATAAGGTCACTTTACAATGGAGTACAAGTCCACTGTAAGTTGCAGGAGATTGGCAGAACTATATATGGCAGAAGACTATTGAATGGATTTGACAGATTACTGGGTTTAACTCTGGGGAAAAGAAAACATTCCTCTCGACCCTGCAAGGGTCAAATGCCCTTTTATACCCAGTGTACTAGAAACCGCTCAACAGCCAGCGCTCTCTTTTTCTCCCTGGCATTCCAGCTTGTGAACGGGTACTCGACAACCTCATGTACAATGCAGGGCTATTGGCCCTGCACTGTACTTGATCACAGAGTGCCTGCAATGGCCAGAGCGCCTTAAGAATAAGCTGCTGGGGCCAGTTACATAGCATGGCGAGAGCCTTCTGGAGCAAGGGACAAGGTAAGTAAAAGTCCTTTATAGTGGTACCCTAGGTATAAACAAGCATTTCACCCTTTCACCGCCAGGAAGGATTTTTCTTTTCCTTAGAGTTTAGCTTTAAACACGTTTCAGCTGGAATCCCCCATCTCCCTCATTCTGCTCACCCCCTCCCTGGACCGATTTCCACAATATATTTCAGAATACAATACATACCCTGAATTCCGGTATATACCCTGAATTCCGGTCCTCACTCCAGCAATCAAGCACTCACGTTACAAAATGTGAGTGTGGGTGTCTGCAGATTCCCCTGGTGTGGGCTACATTATGATGCTCTCCCCTAGTGGGTGTGTCCTTGATGCCCTGGGCTCACAGGAAGTGGGTTGAATTATGCCAGGCATCATGCAACCCAGTAGAGGACTGCCGCTGAATGATGTAGCAGGGCTCCAGTAAGGTAAGTTGTGTTTTACTAACTTATTCACAAGAGGGTGGTGGAGTTTCCAGAAAAAAAAAAAAACAAACAGATTAACTAGTGTAGAACTTGAAACTATTGAGGCAAAAAGTGCAGTACAACCAACTGCAGGGCAGACTTTACTTTTCTAGTACAGTGCAAATGGAAAGGGGATATTTGGTTGGCTACTTCTATAAGTGGACAGCATGTATATTCAGCGGTCATGTCACACCTGGCTAGAGTTACCTGTAAGACCTGTTTAGGGGTGAAGCAGAGGAATGGGAGGTGAAGGTCCAAATCGATTATGGGACTTTCAGGGTCCTCTCTGGATGGGAAGAATATCTGTAGCGGCTTCATGTTGAACACCTACGAAGAAAGATGTGTCAGAAAGTGTCTTTCATATCTCAAAATATCCAAGTAAAAGGATGGAAATTTGGTAATAGGTGGAGGCAGATACACTGAATTACCAACAGGCATCTTAGATCTCTCGGGGGGGGGGGGGGGGTCTAGATTACCCTGAGATAAGACTTAAACAGAACCTGTCACCTCTTTATAAACTCAACCGATTTCCATGGCACTAGCAACAACCTTTGGGAGTCTTTGTAAATGTGACCAGACTAGGCCACCATTTGGTTCCCAAATTTCTCAGAGGACAGGCAGCTCACTCCATAGACAGGATGATCTGCTACATATAAAGAACAGAAGAGTGGACAAAGCTCCTTGTCCTCAAGAAATATGCATTTGTTTACTATAGAATACTGAAAAAAATACTAAAATATAACTACTAGAATTAAATACTAAAACAAAAATGCTAAAATAATAATAATAATAATAATAAATACGGTACTTTAAAAATACTATATTATGTACTCACAAGAGTAAAGGAATGCATACCTTGTTATTTCCACAATCAGGCTAAAACAAGTACAATCAAACCAGAATAAAAATCTTTTATCCAACGGAGGATCACAACTAGAAGTACATAGTATGGCTAACATCTCCGGAGCCACCCCCCCCCCCCCCTTATCAGCGCCTATCAGGCAGTCTGCACATGAAGGCGTAAAGGCCAGATCCATAATTCTGACCTTGTTTCAGGTTACACCCATCTGTAGGAGGTAACCTGAAACCTGGTCAGTCTTCAGCCACCCAAATGGCACCCCCTTTACTGAATCCAGGGGTTCTCCACGCTGCAGAATCCTGACTTTTTTTTAATTCGGCGCAGATCTGCATGGCTCTGCCCACACAGCCCCATCATCTATTTACAGAGACCTGTGAATGGAGAGACTACAAGCCTCATCTGCTACCCTGGCACAAGGACTCATATTTCCAAGTGCAGTGATGTCACCATAGTCCATGGCTACTTCCCACAACCCTGTACCTTGAAATGGACCAGTGTCTGGAGGAATAGTCTGCAGGCGCCTGTACATTGCATTTGCAATCCACTGATCGTTTTTGCAAAGCTTCGCAGGCTTCATTGCAAAAAAAAATAAATACACATTTTTTTGTAATCCATGTGGTTGCATTTATTCATTTTTGCAAACAGTGAGATTAATCTTTAACCTCTTTCCTTTGGTATAAAGGCGTATATGCATTTGCAGGGTGGGTGTGCCTTAATAGCCAGACACTGCACCTGTCTCCATGTGGCCCTCAGGTTCTGTGCTGTGACCCCGCTCACTGCACAGTTCCAGCACACCAACTGAGCTATCATTGACAATTGGGAGCCAGCAGGACGGGCTCTTGTGACCACCATGAAAACCAACTAAAGTGATTCTAATCAGAAAGAGGCCCCCCCTCCCAGCATTAACACCCATTTAAAGGGGCCGCCAGGGGTGTGCGGCAAGGGGTTAAGGCTATTCCATCATATATGCATACACCAAAGCCCCCCTGACTGCTTGTTTTATGCAGATATACTGGAATGGTCAAACTGTGTACTGCTGGCTACGGTCCTCTGTTTGAAATATGTGACACTTTTCTTGTTTGGAGCTGATCATGATCTTTATTACAGGTACTTATATAGTGCTGTCAATTTATGCAGCGCTTTACATATACATACAGATATATATATATATATACACACACACACATACATACACACACACAGTTGCAAGAAAAAGTATGTGAACCCTTGGGGATTACGTGGAGTTTTGCATGAATTGGGCATAAAATGTGCTCTGAACGTCATCTAAGTCACAACAATAGAAGAACACAGTCTGCTGAACATAATACTACACAAACATTAGATGTTGCCATGGTTTAATTGCACATAACATGTAAACATTCACAGTGCAGGGAGGAAAAAGTATGTGAGGCCCTAGCTTAATGCCTTCTCCCAGAGCCAATTGGAGCCAGGAGTGAGGCAACCTTGACTCCAATCAGTGTGATGATATTGGATGTGTTGCTGACAGCTGTCCTGCCCTTAAAAAACACACACCTGTTTTGGGTTTACTGGTTTCAAGAAGCACTGTCTGATGTGAACCATGCCTCGCAGAAAAGAGCTCTCAGAAGACCTACCATCAAGAATTGTTGACTTGCATGAAGCTGGAAAGGGTTACAAAAGTATCTCCAAAAGCCTTGATGTTCATGTGTCCACAGACTGTCTACAAATGGAGAAAGTTTAGCACTGTTGCTACTCCCCCTAGGCGTGGTCGTCCTGTAAAAATGACTGCAAGAGCACAGCGCAGAATGCTGCATGAGGTAAAGAAGAATCCCAGAGTGTCAGCTAAAGACCTACAGAAATCTCTGGCACATGCTAACATTTTTGTTGACACATCTACAATAAGGAAAACATTAAACAAGAATGGAGAACATGGGAGGACACCACGGAGGAAGCCATTGCTGTCCAAAAAGAATATTGCAGCACGTTTGAAGTTTGCAAAAGAGCACCTGGATGTCCCACAGCACTATGGCAAAATATACTGTGGACAGATGAAACCAAGATTGAGTTGTTTGGGAAGAACACACAACACTATGTGTGGAGAAAAAAAGGCACAGCACACCAACATCAAAACCTCATCCCCACTGTAAAACATGGCGGAGGGAGCATCATGGTTTGGGGCTGCTTTGCTGCCTCAGGGCCTGGACGGATTGTTGTCATTGATGGGAAAATGAATTCCAGAGTTTATCAAGACATTTTGCAGGAAAACGTACAACCATCTGTCTGCCAACTGAAGCTCTGCAGAGGATGGGTGATGCAACAGGACAATGACCCAAAGCATACAAGTAATTCAACAAAACAATGGCTGCAACAGCACAGAATACGCCTTCTGGAGTGGCCCAGTCAGAGTCCTGACCTCAACCCGATTGAAATGCTGTGGCATGACCTTAAGAGAGCGATTCACACCAGACATCCCAAGAATATTGCTACACTGAAACAGTTTTGTAAAGAGGAGTGGTCCAAAATTACTCCAGATCGTTGTGCAGGTCTGATCTGCAACTACAGGAAACGTTTGGTTGAGGTTATTGCTGCCAAAGGAGGGTCAACCAGTTATT
Source organism: Staurois parvus (assembly GCF_062004578.1). Lineage (NCBI taxonomy): Eukaryota > Metazoa > Chordata > Amphibia > Anura > Ranidae > Staurois > Staurois parvus. Next base: position 1,011,070 of record NW_028318281.1, read on the forward strand.
AAGTCCAAAGGTTCACATACTTTTTCCTCCCTGCACTGTGAATGTTTACATGTTATGTGCAATTAAACCATGGCAACATCTAATGTTTGTGTAGTATTATGTTCAGCAGACTGTGTTCTTCTATTGTTGTGACTTAGATGACGTTCAGAGCACATTTTATGCCCAATTCATGCAAAACTCCACGTAATCCCCAGGGGTTCACATACTTTTTCTTGCAACTGTGTGTGTGTGTATGTGTATATATATATATATATAAATATATATATATAAAATCAGTCCCTAACCCTCAAGGGGTGTACAATCTAAGGTCCCTAACTTACTTGCATTCATACATACACATACCAGGGAAATTTAGACAGGAGCCAATTCACCTAGCAGCATGTCTTTGGAGTGTGGAAGGTAACCGGTGTACCCGGAGGAAACCCACGCAGGCACAGGGGGAACATGCAAACTCCAGGCAGGTGGTGCCATGGCTGGGATTCAAACCAACGACACTAGTACTGCTAGGTGGACGTGCTAACCATTTAGCCACTGTGCTACCCATGTATTTAACACAGGATCCATTCCTTTACCCTTGTGAGTACTTTTTATGTGTATTTATAGATAAAAAAAACAGCTCCATATTTCTCGAGGACAAGACGCTTTGTCCATTTTCTTGTTTTTTCTACCTCTTTACAAACCTAAAAATAAATCTGTCACAGTCCTGAGCAAGAGAAAATGAGCACATGGTGAAAGATTGTATGTACAATGTGATAACCACATACCAGGAAAATCCAGAAATACAGGTAGCGGACGGCTTATCACTACAACAGCCTTTTTATCCCAGAGAGACCTTTGAAATAATTATTAGGTCTCAAGGAAGCCATGCTATAATTAGGTCACTGGGGGTTAGTGAAAAAAATGCCTTGACCTTAGTGGCCAGGGAAGAATGCCCACCTTACAGTAGTGGTCAGAATGCCACCTTTCTAGGCCACTAAGAAGATCATTCGTGTCATGCTACAGGCTCGGCCAAGTGGTATTGGACCTGGAAGCTATCCAGGCACCATCAGATGGGAGGTCAATCAGAAACAACTCAAGGAACTTCTAGCAACCTTTTGAGGAACCCTAGTTGAGAATGGCTGTACTATACCTTTCATATAATACTCAGCCACTTTGACCAATAGAGACCCAACGGGCAGCAGGGTAGGCGCCAAAAGGGGGACACTTTTGTGGAAAGGTAAAGGCTTGCATATTATCTTCAGTTGTCCATATATATATAGATCATTTCTGACATGCAGGTTTGTGTGCTTCTCTATGAAATGCAGTCAGATCATGACTCGTGGGAGGGGCCAGCACAGTGCTGTACATAGCTTCCTGAAAACAGGAAGCTGTGTTAAGTTGAATGTCATGCTGAACCTCTACGATGGTAAACTGAAATCCAATGAATGAAAGAGGTAGCTCACCTGCATGCTTTTACAGCTCCCTTGGCCACTCATGTGAACAAGTCCTTAGATTCTGATGTGTTTTCATAAGCAACACAGACAGATTTTATTGCAAACTCATTTTAAAGTTGCCCTAATGTATATTTGGAATCGTTACCATTACATACTGATGAGATTGCTCCAGTAAAGCATAGAAAAAACATTTTCTTTAACATTCTGGCCTCTAAAACCATTACCAGGTGGAGGGGTCCCGGAGGCGGATTTGGTATTAGTGATAGTTTGGCTGCAAATTCCTTAATTCTTTCATCAAGGTCGGAATCTCTACACGATTTCAGTTGCAACAGAAAGCTGGAAGAGCAAAAGAGAAAAAAAAAATGAATAAACATATTAAAAGATACATAAAAAAGTTATCCCCAGTCCTGCTGGTCAATGCAGCTTCTCAAGGGCTACCATCGCTTCTGAGGCTGTTCCTTTGGACACATTATAGCTGAACTAAAGGAATAAGACAAAATATACCCTTGCGCCCCCCCCCCCCCCCATACTGCGAGGGTTTCATCTAGGGGTGCAGAGATAAGATGTATTATTTACCCTATCCCTCGGTCCGACAGGCTCCAGTGATGTCCTCAAGCTTTGGGCTGTGTGAGGTCCCTTGGTGTCATTATGCACAATTCTGGTCCATTAACCCTGCATTATACCCAAGGAGATGAGCATATGACTGCGACCCAAAGACATTTAAAAAGGACGCTGAGGAGGACCATTCACATGGATTCAGGATGCCCACTTGAGCCAGGAACGCCCTATACTAAGCAAGCATTTAATCCTTGCAGTATGGGGGGGGGGGCAACTGCAAGGACAGATTTTGTCTTATTCCCAGAGTTCAGCTTCAAGCATTATTGGAAAGGTCATGTCTTACCTTTAACAAATATGTTTTTGTTATCCCAGTCCTGGAATGCTGCATAATAAAGGACTCAGTGTCCTATATTTTCGTTTTGTAAGACCGATGACTGCTGTGCCAGCTCCTTCCCTGAGCCACCATGTTGTGCAATATCCCATTTGTAGTTCTTATTTAACCAGCGATGACATAATTACACCACTGTTGGCTGTCGTCAGTCTGCCTCCCTGTTTGTTCTACCCACTAACATGGCTGAGTTTGATTGACAGGCCAGGGGACTCCTGGTCTGTTCCACCAACCATGAAACAACATCATGATTGACTGGCCAAGGGACTGGTCTGTTCTGTTCATCATGACACAACACCATGATTGACTAGCCAGTGGACTCCTGGTCTATTCTGTTCACCATGACACAACATCATGATTGACTGACCAAAGGACTGGTCTGTTCCATTCATCATGACACAACACTATGATTGACTAGCCAGTGGACTCCTGGTCTATTCTGTTCACCATGACACAACATCATGATTGACTGACCAAAGGACTGGTCTGTTCCATTCATCATGACACAACACTATGATTGACTAGCCAGTGGACTCCAGGTCTGTTCTGTTCACCATGACACAACAGCATGATTGACTGGCCAGTGGACTCCTGGTCTGTTCTGCCAACTGTGACAACTCCATGATTCACTGGCCAGCAAACGCTTGGGTCTGTTCTACCAAGAATGACACAACCAGGGGCGGACTGACCATTTGGAAACTCGGGCACTGCCCGAGGGCCCGGGGTCAGTAGGGGGCCCCATGAGATGCCCCTAGTACCTTTTTTATAGGCTTTTTTGAGTTTGGGCAAGGACACAGGGGCCCCATGATCCCGTATTGCCCGGGGGCCCCATGAGTTGTCAGTCCGCCCCTGGACACAACACCATGATTAACTGGGTCAGGAGACTTCTGGTCTTTTCTGCCCACCATGACAACACCATGATTGACTGGTCAGGTGACTCCTGGTCTATTCTGCCCACCATGACAACACCATGACTGACCAGCCAGAAGATTCCTGGTCAGTTTTGTCAACCATGACACACCATGATTGACTGGTCAGGGGACTCCTGGCCTTTTCTGCCCACCATGGCAACACCATGACTGACCGGCCAGAGGATTCCTACACAGTTATGACACACCATGATTGACTGGTCAGGGGACGCCTGGCCTTTTCTGCCCACCATGGCAACACCATGACTGACCAACCAGAGGATTCCTGGACAGTTTTGTCAACCATGACACACCATGATTGACTGGTCAGGGGACGCCTGGCCTTTTCTGCCCACCATGGCAACACCATGACTGACCCACCAGAGGATTCCTGGACAGTTTTGTCAACCATGACACACCAGGATTGACTGGTCAGGGGACTCCTGGCCTTTTCTGCCCACCATGACAACACCATGACTGACTGGCCAGAGGATTCCTGGACAGTTTTGTCAACCATGACATGCCATGATTGACTGATCAGGGGACTTCTGGTCTTTTCTGCCCACCGTGACACGATTCTATGATTGACTGGTCAGGGGGCTCCTGGGCCATCATGCCCATTGTCAGCTACAATTCTGATTGCATGATGGGAATTGTAGTTTTTGCTAGTGGCCCTGCACAGTCATAGGATGGAATAACAGTACTTTTCCAATATCTTTTCCTGATGCCTAGGCATAGTTTTGATTTCTCATTCTAAGCAATGACCTCACAGACTTTCACAAGGTAATTTATTAAAAAACTAAATCGGTTTAACCACTTTGTGAGTGCAATACAACTTTAAAAGTCCAAATTTAAAGTGTCCCTTGCCATGAGAACCCCAATCACACTTGCAGCAGAGAACTAACAATATGCAACTGTGTGAGCTCCTAGTTCTCAGACCCACTCTTAGTAAAAAAATTTAAGGTATGACAAACAAATGCGAAACTAGGTCTGGGCATTGAAGTATAAAATATAAAAAAACTAAAAAATCCATGGTCACAAAGGGGTTAAAAAAAAATTCACATTTGTAATATGTATAGGTACAGGAAGTTTGGGTTAAAATGAAACACCAGCACAGAATTCAGCTTTTAAGATATAGAGATGTCTGCAGTATGACTGTGATCTAGACACCAAAGATCAGAAAACCAGATTTAGGCGGCAGCCTGAAATTAAAACTTCTACAGAACTGTCATCATGGACAACAGTCCGTTCAAATCTTATAGACAGGATAATACAAAATGGCAGCCAAGCTTGGTCAAATCACAGCCTCAGCCTGCTGATAGGACAGTGCCATAGCAGCAGCAGACTGATGACCTCACCTATCTGCCCTCCCCGCCTGTCAGCGTGCTCACATTCATCACACATGCTTACTGGGACAGAGTCAGGTTGACTTTTTTGTTTATCAATTTGATCCAAGGTGGTCGAGAACACCATTTTTTTTAGGTATAAACAGAGGGTCAAATAATTAAAGGCTAAGTCAATTTTTTTAAAAATCAGCGCAAGGGATGGTACTTCAATGCAACATGTCCCTTGCACTGATGGCGGTGGTTTTAGTTAAAATCTAAAGTCCTCTGATCCACTACCCCCGCAGCTGTAATCTTCCAGTGCTGCGGGGGTTAATGCAGGACCTGTCACAGGCATGCATCAAAAGCTATAGTACAGCTTCTATGAATGGAAGAGGGGTGCAAAAAGGAGGGCATAGTCAGCAATATTGATGAATGCATATAATAGGCCCATTGGCTCCTATTAACTCCTGCAGCACCAGAAGATCACAGCTGCAGGTGTTAACATTACAGTCAGCCCATTGACAAACACCAGCCCATTGCTGGCATCAGGGCTGAGGGTTCTTGAGAGGAGTACTAAGGCTGGGTGTTGTGATGTTTTCAGGAAGCCATGTATGGCACCTTGTCAGCCTCTCCCACCAAGCCATGATCTGCATAGAGAAGCACAGAGACGTAGTGATCACTTCACTGATCTTAACCGCTTTCCTGCCGCCCTATAGCAGAAATACTGCTACAGGGTGGCAGGGGTGTGCAAAATCACACACACATTATATATATATATATATATATATATATATATATATATATATATATATATAATGTGAATTTGCATTTCCAGGTAGGGCACGTGCTGCCATTGGCGGCCACACCTTTCGATCACCAGACAGTCCCCCCCCCGTGTCAGAATGCCTGCCGCAGTCCCGCTCTGAGTCACTGATCTCTGCCATTGCTAGTATAAGAAAAAAAAATTCCAGTATCTATACCGCCATTTGTAAACGCTATAACTTTCCTGTAAACCATTAATTTACACATATTGTGATTTTTTTTTTTTTTTTTTAGCAAAGACATGGAGCAGAATATATTTTGGCCTAAATTTATGACAAATGTTTTTTACTGGACACGTTTAATAGCAAAAAGTCAAAAGTATTGTTTATTTTTCAAAATTGTTGGTCTTTTTTTTTTATAGCGCAAAAATTAAAAAACACAGAGGCGATCAAATACCACTGAAAAAAAAGCTCTATTTGTGGGGGTAAAAAAAGGACAAATTTAATTTGGGTGTAGTGTTGCATGACAGCGCAATTATCAGTTAAAGTAAATATTCTGGAGGGCGAGTGGTTAAATAAAGTATGTAATTAAAACGGAATTTTTTCTTAAAAATTGTATTCACATGTTGATGGGGTGAGGGGACCAGGTGTGGAAGAATATAAGGAGATTAAACTTCAGCTTTAAAGTGATTCTAAAAGGTTCTTTTTTTTTTGTAAAATAACAAACAGCTGTGTGCAGTTGTTTTGCACAGAGCAGCCTGGATCTTCCTCTTCTCCGGTCCCCTGCAGGCTCTCCTGGCTCCTCCTGTCTGTCAGGTGCCCCCACAGCAAGCAGCTTTCTATGGGGGCACCCGCTGCTCCGTACGTCCATTCACATGGGGAGCCCTGGCGTGCCCCCCCTCCCTCCCTCTCCTCATTGGCTGACTGGCTGTGATTGACAGCAGCAGGAGCCAATGGCTCTCGCTTGCTGTCTCAGCCAATGAGGAGACAGAGACCCGGGACAGTCGAGGCTGTCATTCGCATTGCTGGATCAGGATGAGGTTCAGGTAAGTATTAGGGAGGGTTGCTGCACACAGAAGGTTTTTTACCTTCAAGCATTAAGATGCATGAAGGTAAAAAATCTTCATCCTTTACCACCACTTTAATTATCTGTCTAGGATTATTCAAACACATCCCCTCTTCTTCCCCCCCCCCCCCAATTATTTTTAATTTTTTGGATCCATTTATAAAGAAAAACGTGCACCACCGTCACAAATAATCCCCGTAATGCGTCTAATCTGTGTATTTCCTATGATCGCCAGCTCCATCTAGTGGCCGTAATGAGGTGTTTTCTTGAAGTACTGCGATCAGGTAAATACCACATTATGCCCACTAGATGGAGCTGGCAGTCATGGGGAAATACACATATTAGAAATATTTTGGGGAGTATTCGTGATGGCTGTGGAAATATTTATCATAAATAGACCCAAAACTGTTCAGGGACTCACTACCTCTATTGGAAGCTTGTTGATATTTCTATTTATAGATCCACCCACATGAAAGAAAAATATATATACGAAATATATTTTTAAAATACGGTTGCCGCAATACCCATTGTATGACCTTCCACTATTCCCACACCAAACTCCTTTTTTCTTTTATTCTTCAAACCCTGTGACAGTTGGTGGGGATTGGTTGCTATGGAGCACAGACAGATCTTATTACACACTCTAATAAATGAGGCCGTGTCTGTGAGATCAAAGTCTCTGCGGAGTGTTCCTGGGAACAGTGGATAGAGCACGCTCAGCTGTATCCTTCTCCCTCTAGAACGTAAACAAACGCCTTCAATAAATAGCGTGAGCCGCCCGGACAAACGGGGATCGCCATCCAGACGTGGAAGGAAGATTTCATCCTGAACCAACAACCAAACTCTTCTGGAATTTTCTATAGCACATCATTGCGGAGCCTCTAAAAATAATCTGATGTGAATGTACAATATATATGTAAAGTGCTGCGTAAATTGACAGCGCTATATAAGTACCTGAAATAAATGATAAAATAATTATTATTATTATTATACAGTATTTATAAAGCGCCAATCGTTCGCTCAGCGCTGTACATTACAAAGGGGGACAGAACATGTGACAGAACAATACCAATACAATGCAAAACATGAGGGGATCGAGGGCCCTGCTCTTTCGAGCTTACAATCTAGGAGGGAGGGGATGGTGGCACAGGAGGAGATAGCTGTGGGGGATGGAGTGGTAGGAAGAGTGGAGGAGGTCGGCAAGTTAGCAGGGGGTGGGGTAGGCTTCCCTGAAGAGATGGGTTTTCAGGGTGCGCCTAAAGGAGAGGAGAGTAGGTGATAATCTGATGGGTTGGGGCAGGGAGTTCCAGAGGATGGGTGACACCCTGGAGAAGTCCTGGAGGCGGGCATGGGAGGAGGAGACCAGGGAACTAGAGAGAAGGAGGTCTTGTGAGGAGCGGAGTGTGCGTGCTGGGCGGTACTTGGATATTAGGTCAGAGATGTAGTACGGGGCAGTATGGTGGACGGCTTTGTACGTCAGTGTTAGGATTTTGAATTTGATCCGTTGCGCAATCGGAAGCCAGTGGAGGGATTGGCAGAGGGGGGTGGCAGAGACAGAGCGGTTGGAAAGGTGAATGAGTCTGGGAGCCGTGTTCAGGATGGACTGAAGAGGGGATAGCCAGCGGCGAGGCAGGCCAGTGAGGAGGATCAGTTGGATCTCTGGTTTTGGGTGGTAAGATTACGGACCAAATTTCACTGCTCCTTAAAAGAGAACCAAAGTTTACGTTTATTTTTTTTTAATGCGAACATTTTGAAATTGGAAGTTAAAAGTTGAACTCCAGGTAGATATAAAATACACACGTTAACGCAGCTCTGTAATCACCAATACATTATTAAATGTATTTTGGAATATAAACAATGTAAGTACCTGAATGTGACCTGGTATCAGGCCCTGTACAGCAGGGCTGGAAGGTACGGCGAAGAAGCAGCACAAGGAACCGATCAGTTCATGTGCTGATCAGAAGCATGCTGATAGGAGGAGAGGATATGTATAGGGCGTATGAATGGAGGAGGCTGTGGACCGAAAGATGTCAGCCGGGGATGGAGGAGACACTGGACAACAGGCACCGGGCAGCACTTCTAGGAGTTGAAGCAAACTCTGTGTATGGAAGAGGAAAGAACAGGAAGGTGCTTCTAAGTGCAGTACATCCAGAAGAATCTTTAACCGCTTAGCACCAGAGCCTCCCGGCCCTTTAAGAGTTTCAGAATCCAGGAGGCAGGGTTTTAGGGTCATGTGACCGCCGTGATTCACCGTCACATGACCGGAAAAGGTCCGGAACGAAAGGGGAGATCGGGACCTTTCCGTGAGTCACGGACATATGTGCTGGGAGCGCACAGGGTGCAAGCTCTCAGCACATATGTACAGTGGGGATCGAAAGTTTGGGCACCCCAGCTAAAAATTTGTATTAATGTGCATAAAGAAGCCAAGGAAAGATGGAAAAATCTCCAAAAGGCATCAAATTACAGATTAGACATTCTTATAATATGTCAACAAAAGTTAGATTTTATTTCCATCATTTACACTTTCAAAATAACAGAAAACAAAAAAATGGCGTCTGCAAAAGTTTGGGCACCCTGCAGAGTTAATATCTTGTACTGCCCCCTTTGGCAAGTATCACAGCTTGTAAACGCTTTTTGTAGCCAGCCAAGAGTCTTTCAATTCTTGTTTGAGGTATCTTTGCCCATTCTTCCTTACAAAAGTCTTCCAGTTCTTTGAGATTTCTGGGCTGTCTGTCACGCACTGCTCTTTTAAGGTCTATCCATAGATTTTCAATTATGTTGAGGTCAGGAGATTGTGAAGGCCATGGCAAAACCTTCAGTTTACGCCTCTTGATGTAATCCCCCGTGGATTTCGAGGTGTGGTTAGGATCATTATCCATTTGTAGAAGCCATCCTCTCTTTAACTTCAGCTTTTTCACAGATGGCATCAAGTTACCATCCAAAATTTACTGAAATTTTATTGAATCCATTTTCCTTCTACTCGTGAGATGTTCCCTGTGCCACTGGCTGCAACACAACCCCAAAGCATGATTGATCCAACCCCATGCTTAACAGTTGGACAGAGGTCCTTTTCATTCAATTCTGTGCCCCTTCTTCTCCAAACGTACGTGCTCATTCCGGCCAAAAAGTTCAATTTTAACCTAATCGGTCCACAGAACTTGTTTCCAAAATGCATCAGGCTTGTCTATATGTTCATTTGCAAAGTTCAAACGATGATTTTTGTGGTGAGGACGTAGAAGAGGTTTTCTTCTGATGACTCTTCCATGAAGACCATATTTGTACAAGTATCTCTTTATAGTGGAATAGTGTACCACAACTCATGTCTGCCAGATCTTTCTGGAGGGATCGTACAGTCAAACGTGGGTTTTGAATTGTTTTTCTCACAATCCTGCGAGCTGTTCTGTCTGATATTTTTCTTGGTCTTCCAGATCTTGCTTTAACTTCCACTGTTCCTGATGACTGACATTTCTTAATTACATTCCGAACAGAGGATATTGACATCTGAAAACGCTTTGCTATCTTCTTATAGCCTTCTCCAGCTTTGTGAGCCTCAACTATTTTCAGTTTCAGTTTTCTAGACAACTGCTTAGAAGAACCCATGGTGCTGATTGTTGGGGCAAGGTCAGATGAGTCTGGGCATTTAAAACCTTTGAGATTGACATCACCTGGTCTTCCCAGACGATGATTGAGAACTATCCATGACACTGGCAGGTCTCAGCTTTGCAAAGGGGGCAGTGCATGCTATAAATTCTGCAGGGTGCCCAAACTTTTGCAGACGCCATTTTTTTGTTTTCTGTTATTTTGAAAGTGTAAATGATGGAAATAAAATCTAACTTTTGTTGACATATTATAAGAATGTCTAATCTGTAATTTGATGCCTTTTGGAGATTTTTCTATCTTTCCTTGGCTTCTTTATGCACATTAATACAATTTTTTAGCTGGGGTGCCCAAACTTTCGATCCCCACTGTATATTCTAATTGCACGCAAATATGCTGATGCTCGCCGTCAAGGCCCAGACGCTGAGGCCACATATTTGCATGTGCTCGGTGTCAAGGGGTTAATAATGACGGTTAGAAACACTTACAAACTCGTAGTCAAAACAGGCTCAATAAAATTGTCAGAGTGCAAAGGCTCAATCCACCATGTGAGAACCCGCTGTACCGGCCAGCAGCTGCAGGGGGAGCTGAGGATCAGATGTCCAAGATGGCCGAAGCAAGTTTCGGGATCGCTGGAGCATGCGCAGAGCTCCTTCTTCAAGGGTCTTGAAGGAGCTCTGTGCATGCTCCGAAACAAGTCACCGTTCCACGCCCATTCCTAACCCACGTCACTTCCAGTTGTGGTCTTCTGGACAGCTTGCGCTCCAGCGTGCGTTCCAGCAATCCCGGAACTTGCGGCGACCATCTTGGACATCTGATCATCAGCTCCCGCTGACCGCAACCGGAAGCGACCTGGGTTAGGAACAGGCGTGGACAGTGACACCTTTCGGGGAATGCGCAGAGCTCCTTCTTGAAGATGGAGCTCTGCACATGCTCTACCGTTCCAGCGATCCTGGAACTTGCGGCGGTCATCTTGGACATCTAATCCTCAGCTCCCCCTGCAGCTGCTGGCCGGCACAGTGGGTTCTCACATGGTGGATTGAGCCTCTGCACATTTTATTGAGACTATTTTAACTACGAGTTTGTAAGTGTTTCTAACTGTCATTATTAAAGATTCCTCTGGATTTACTGCACTTAGAAGCGCCTTTCCGTTCTATCCTCTTGATAGGAGGAGAGAGCAGAGTGACAGGGAGATGAGCTCACAGCGCTGACTCTCCTTTTACTATCCAGTCAGAGTCTGGAAGTGGGTCCAGGATGACCTGGGCTGAGTGGAAGTGGGTTGAATGATGCTGACCATCAGACTGAGGACATCTAGTAGCAGAAAAACGTACTGCAGGGAAATCTCTGGACTAAATGTGAATATTGAAGCAAAAGCTATTTTTTGTTATTTAACCTTTTAATGGGCTATTCATATTTATCTTCTTACTTCTGGATGGAGTTCTACTTTAAAATACAAGCACGCTTGCAAATCTTCATTATTATTTAATTTATATTTGAGGCTATCCACATGCCATTTGCAGAGTCGGATCCGTGACCTCTCCTTGGTATCAGTGGAATGTGATGGCGGATCCGTGACCTCTCCTTGGTATCAGTGGAATGTGATGGCGGATCCGTGACCTCTCCTTGGTATCAGTGGAATGTGATGGCGGATCCGTGACCTCTCCTTGGTATCAGTGGGACGTGATGGCGTGTGAGGCAGTCATTTATTTTCCTCTCAGGAAGCGCTCTGTAGGAAATACAGCTATGCCCACCCTTATCTGCATTCTCTTCTGCGGTGTATGAGATTTCGGCTTTAACCCCTTCAGCACTCACCCCCTACAGAGCACAGCAATTTTTTACATTTCTACTATGGGCCAGTGTATTCTGTGATAACTTTGTCCTTACTTTAGGCTGAACTTCAGGAATGATCTTCATTGCATGGTTACATTATTATTATACCGTATTTATAAAGCGCCAACAGTTTGCTCAGCGCTTTACATTACGTTGGGAGACAGTACAGTAACAATACAATTCAATACAAGAGAGATTTGAGGGCCCTGCTCCTTGGAGCTTACAATGTAGGAGGGAGGGGATAGTGGTACAAAAGGTAATAACTGTGGGGGATGGAGTGGTTGGAAGAGTAGAGGATTCCATTATTAGCTGAGGGCAGGATAGGCTTCCCTGAAGAGATAGGTTTTCAAAGTGCGCCTAAAAGTGAGCAGAGTAGGCGATATTCTGATGGATTGGGGTAGGGAGTTCCAGAGGATGGGGGAGGCCCTGGAGAAGTCCTGGAGGCAAGCATGGAAGGAAGAGACAAGGGAGCTAGAGAGTAAGAGGTCTTGTGAGGAGCGGAGAGTACGGTTTGGGTAATATTTGGAGACAAGATCGGTGATTTAATTTGGGGCAGTGTTATGAACGGCTTTATACTTCAGTGTTAGTTTTTTTTAATTTTATCCGTTGTGCAATTGGGAGCCAATGGAGGGATTGGCAGAGAGGGGTGGAGGACACTGAGTGGAGGCCAGTGGAGGGATTGGCAGAGAGGGGTGGAGGACACTGAGTGGAGGCCAGTGGAGGGATTGGCAGAGAGGGATGGAGGACACTGAGTGGAGGCCAGTGGAGGGATTGGCAGAGAGGGGTGGCAGATACAGAGCGGTTAGTAAGGTGGATGAGTCTGGCAGCAGCATTCATGATGGACTGAAGAGGGGATAGCCTGCGATGAGGCAGGCCAATGAGGAGGGAGTTACAATAGTCGAGGCAAGATATAATAAGGGAGTGAACGAGTTGCTTAGTAGTTTCCGGGGTTAGGAACGGATGTATTTTGGAGATGTTGCGGAGGTGAAGTCTACATGAGTTTGTCAGCGATTGGACCTGGGGCTGAAATCACAGATTGGAGTCTAGGATTACACCTAGTACTCTGGCATGAGGGGAGGGACTGATGTTAGTGTTGTTGGTCTTGATGGAGAAGTCGGGGGGGGGGGGGGGGGGTTGGCGCGAGCTGGGGGGAATACTAGGAGCTCAGTTTTGCCAAGATTGAGTACATCGGTCCAGCTTGCCACAATACACATACAGTATTGTATATCTCCTACCTGATGGAGTGTTGGTGAACCTGACAACCAATGTAGTAGTCGGAGCTAATAAGAGTTGGCAACAATCTTCCAGATCCTGAGCCAAGCAGCTACACCTCTGCACACCAACCACAGGGGGTCACTCACTTGGCACAGCCACCATTCATAGAATTTTTTTTTCTGCAAAATACGAGGAATTCTCTGATTGGACAAGGCGGAGTGGAGGGTAGTGATGCCCTGATCTCCACCTCATCCAATCAGAGAACACCTTATATTCATTGAAACAAAACAATTGAAACACTGGAAAAAACAAATACAGAGTGTTTACTGAATGGCGGTGGTACTGAGTGATTGCCCCCGTGTGTTCAGTGTGCAGAGGGGAAGCCACTCGCACAGAGCCTGGAAGATCACAGCTATCACTGAGTGCAGCACCACCTACTTCAGGGATTTTCAGCATTCCCAGCAGCACCTCAGATATCACATAATTAGTCTGGCTGGAAAAAAAAAAAAGACAAAAAAGTCCATCCAGTTGAACCATTAAAAAAAAAATTTATAATCCTACACCCACAGTTGATCCAGAGGAAGGCAAAAAAAACAAGCAAAGCACGATCCAATTTGGTCCTTCAGGGAAAACAATTCCTTCCTGATCCCCCGAGAGGTAATCAGATATTCCCTGGATCAACTTTACCTATAAATGTTATATCCAGTTATATTCTGTGTATCCAAGAAAGAATCCAGGACTTTTTCAAAGTAATCCACTGAGCTGGCCACAACCAACTCATGGATACTTACCATGTAAGTATGGAAAAAAGATAAAACGCACATATTCGCCAGCACACCAAGGATCTCCAAATGTTGTCCAAAAGACGTTTATTGCAAAAAGATCACATCACAAAAAACAAGTGCGATGTTTCAGCGCAGTGCAGGACCCCTTCGCTGGGCATGTGATGATGCAAAAAAAAAAAAAGATAATTTCCGAAGGTCCGCTTTATTTATTTCATTTTTATTGTTAAATTATGCATTTTTCTACATGCATGATTAATACGATTTTTAATATAAAATTGTAGATGTATCTCCTATGTCTCCTGAGGAAGCAGAAACACGTTCAGATTATTCCTATTCCACCACTAAAGAATAATTCCAGACATCGGCATAATACACATAGCTACATTGGTCCAGCTTAGATCAATGTAAGTATGTGTATACCACACCGGGGGATCCCTCTAAATGCTGGAAATCATTGTGATAGATGCCGCTACCCCAGTGATCTCTAGTAGCTTCTGGGTCCAATGCCGAGCGGCTGCCCTGCTGGACATTGGGCCACTTGACATAGGCACCATTCAGAGAATGCTTTACATTTTCTGAATGAATTTGTTCTCCGATTGGATGAGGTGGATCAATGATGTCACACTCTCCATCTCGTCCAATCAGAGAATGATTTGCATTCATTCAGAAAATGCAAAGCATTCCGTGAATGGCACCCATGCTGAGCAGCCAACCTCCTGTGCTCACAAGGCATCAGGCTGGCTGCTCAGCACAGCACTCAGAAGTTAGTGGAGATCCCTAGAGTAGGGGCGCATACTACAGTGATTTCCAGCTTCTAGCAGGATTGGCCATGTATGTCACATACATAGCTGATTGGATCGGTGTAACTATGTATAACATGCTGATGCCAGGAATTCTTCTTTAACCACTTCCCGACCGCCCTATGGCACTGCTACAGGGCGGCACGGGTGCGCAAAAATCCCATATATATATATATATATATATATATATATATATACACACATACATACATACATACATACATACATACATACACACACACGAATATATATCTATCTATATACACACACATATGTATATATATATATATATATATATATATATATATATATATATACACACACACACATATGTATATATATATATATATACATATATATATATATATATATATATATATACAGTGGGGATCGAAAGTTTGGGCACCTCAGCTAAAAATTTGTATTAATGTGCATAAAGAAGCCAAGAAAAGATGGAAAAATCTCCAATAGGGCATCAAATTACAGATTAGACATTCTTATAATATGTCAACAAAAGTTAGATTTTATTTCCATCATTTACACTTTCAAAATAACAGAAAACAAAAAAATGGCGTCTGCAAAAGTTTGGGCACCCTGCAGAAATTATAGCATGCACTGCCCCCTTTGCAAAGCTGAGACCTGCCAGTGTCATGGATTGTTCTCAATCATCGTCTGGGAAGACCAGGTGATGTCAATCTCAAAGGTTTTAAATGCCCAGACTCATCTGACCTTGCCCCAACAATCAGCACCATGGGTTCTTCTAAGCAGTTGTCTAGAAAACTGAAACTGAAAATAGTTGACGCTCACAAAGCTGGAGAAGGCTATAAGAAGATAGCAAAGCGTTTTCAGATGTCAATATCCTCTGTTCGGAATGTAATTAAGAAATGTCAGTCATCAGGAACAGTGGAAGTTAAAGCAAGATCTGGAAGACCAAGAAAAATATCAGACAGAACAGCTCACAGGATTGTGAGAAAAACAATTCAAAACCCACGTTTCACTGCATGATCCCTGAAGAAAGATCTGGCAGACACTGGAGTTGTGGTACACTATTCCACTATAAAGAGATACTTGTACAAATATGGTCTTCATGGAAGAGTCATCAGAAGAAAACCTCTTCTACGTCCTCACCACAAAAATCATAGTTTGAACTTTGCAAATGAACATATAGACAAGCCTGATGCATTTTGGAAACAAGTTCTGTGGACCGATGAGGTTAAAATTGAACTTTTTGGCCGGAATGAGCAAAGGTATGTTTGGAGAAGAAGGGGCACAGAATTTAATGAAAAGAACCTCTGTCCAACTGTTAAGCATGGGGTTGGATCAATCATGCTTTGGGGTTGTGTTGCAGCCAGTGGCACAGGGAACATCTCACGAGTAGAAGGAAAAATGGATTCAATAAAATTTCAGCAAATTTTGGATGGTAACTTGATGCCATCTGTGAAAAAGCTGAAGTTAAAGAGAGGATGGCTTCTACAAATGGATAATGATCCTAAACACACCTCGAAATCCACGAGGGATTACATCAAGAGGCGTAAACTGAAAGTTTTGCCATGGCCTTCACAATCTCCTGACCTCAACATAATTGAAAATCTATGGATAGACCTTAAAAGAGCAGTGCGTGACAGACAGCCCAGAAATCTCAAAGAACTGGAAGACTTTTGTAAGGAAGAATGGGCAAAGATAACTCAAACAAGAATTGAAAGACTCTTGGCTGGCTACAAAAAGCGTTTACAAGCTGTGATACTTGCCAAAGGGGGCAGTACAAGATATTAACTCTGCAGGGGGCCCAAACTTTTGCAGACGCCATTTTTTTGTTTTCTGTTATTTTGAAGTGTAAATGATGGAAATAAAATCTAACTTTTGTTGACATATTATAAGAACGTCTAATCTGTAATTTGATGCCTTTTGGAGATTTTTCCATCTTTCCTTGGCTTCTTTATGCACATTAATACAAATTTTTAGCTGAGGTGCCCAAACTTTCGATCCCCACTGTATATACACACACACACATATATATACACACACACACACACACACACACATATACACACACACACACACACACACATACATATACACACACACATACATATACACACACACACACATATATATATCCATACACATGTACACATATATATATACATACACACACGTGATTTTGCATTTCCGGGTAGGGGGCGCACAAGCACACTACCCGCGCTGCCATTCACGGCCCAGGCTGTCAATCACCGGGTCCTGGCCGATGATTACTTGCCGGCGCCCGGTGATTACCAAGCATCTCCGACAGGGAAGAAGATTGTTTTGTTTACAAACAGTCTTCCTCCCTGTCAACTCGGGCACACTGCACAGCAGAGCCATCCCGATCTGTGTGCTTACAGTGAAGCACACACCCCCTGCCCCCTAGTAAAACACTCCCTACATATAGTTAACCCTTTGACCGCCCCTCATGTTAACCCCTTCCTGCCCAGTGCCATTAGGACAGTGTCAGTGCTTTTTCTGATCACTGGATTGGTGTCACTGGGGATGTCAGTGACAACTAGTCCCCACCCCCCCAGTGTCAGAATGTCCGCCGAAGTCCCGCTAAAAAAGTCACTGATCACTGCCATTACTAGTAGAAAAAAAAAATCCCAGTAAATATACCATCATTTGTAGGTGCTATAACTTTCACGTAAACCAATTAATTTACACATAATTGGATTTTTTTTTAGCAAAGACATGTAGCAGAATACATTTTGGCCTAAATGTATGACGAAATTAGATTTTTTAAAATTTTTACTGGACATGTTTAATAGCAGAAAGTCCAAAATATTATTTTTTCTCAAAATTGTCAGTCTTTTTTTTTTTTTTATAGCGCAACAAATAAAAAATGCACAGGCGATCAAATACCACCGAAAGAAAGCTCCATTTGTGGGGAAAAAAAGGACGTAAATTTCATTTGGGTGCAGCGTTGCATGATTGTCAGTTTGCACAATTGTCAGTTAAAGTAACGCCGCACTGCAACGCAAAAAAAAATGGCCTGGTCAGGAAAGGGGGGGGGGGGGGGGGGAGAATCCTCAGGAGGGCGAGGGGTTAAAGTCAGCTTCTACAAAACAGGAATGGATTCATTATGATTTATGTAATAATGCTATAAAGGGCGGTTTGGGGTTACGCATATGGAGGCAATGTACTGAATATATCTGAACCTGCTGGATACCAATATGGATTTGATTTTCATTTGTAATTTGTTTTGTATTTTATTAACAGCTATTTTGAAATGTATATTTTAATATATACTGTTGTACATGAGGTTATATTGATACAGAGGCTTCAAATTCCTATTGATACAGAGGCTTCAAATTCCTATTGATATAGCAGCCTCAAATTCCTGTTTTCTGATGTAAAGTCTTTGTCCATTAGATCCATTTCAGACATTATGCTTTCAATTAGAACTAGAGGCAAAATCTTTTTTTTTTTCATTTTGGATAGAGCAAGAGACGGTTATAACCCCTGTCAGATTTTTTTCGCCATCTGTGTCCCATTAGGGAGACTTCCCTTCACTTCCTTCCTATAGCCAAACAGGAAGTGAGAGAAAATCCTAGAACATTAAAGAGAATCCCTTGGGGACCCCCTTGTCACCAGAACTAGTGTCCTCATTGGAAGATTTCCCCTCTATTCCTTTTCTAGGGACAACCCAAAATTTCGGATTTACTTTTACTTTCACTTTTAATGATAATGGTGAACAAGACAAATAGAGGGAAAATCTCCCTAAGGGGTCATGTACACTGCAGCTGCTCAACTGAAGTTTCGGAGCAGTTGTGCGTTTTTTTCAGCAGCCCCTGAACTCTCCTTTATGTTTTCTATGTGTCCATTTACACAGTCCTTTACAGTCGTTTACGTTACAGGCATTTTTTTGAAAGCACAAAAATCG
The DNA here is from genome assembly GCF_062004578.1 of Staurois parvus. Taxonomy (NCBI): domain Eukaryota; kingdom Metazoa; phylum Chordata; class Amphibia; order Anura; family Ranidae; genus Staurois; species Staurois parvus. The sequence continues at coordinate 1,029,646 of NW_028318281.1, forward strand.
CTTTCAGGAGTAGAGTTTACCGGCGTTTCAAACACCAAACGCTTGTAACCGCAAGTAAATGCGTTTGCGTTTAGATGCATTTTTGGGCTGGTCCATATCCAGATGCTGACCAGAGCCTTTTTTTCTTCATCAAAAATGCATGCACTGTGCTTTCCATGTATTCAAATGGACCCGGTACACCAGCGCAGTCAGTTCCAGGTTTTGCGTGAAGGAAACAATGGTAGAACGCGCCGCATTATACTCATGATGGGATCCATAGTGAATACAACCAGAAAAGACAGGACATCTCAACACATACTGCTCTCTCTGCTTCTGCTCTCTCTATTCCTCTCAAAATGTCTGAAATAGTTAATTATTTATTTATTATTTTTTTAGTGCATTCTGGGCATTTGGGAGGGTCTACTGAGGTTATCTTTTAACCACCTCCCGCCCGCCATATAGTCCAATGACGGGCGCAAGGTGGTTCTCTCGTTCTGATAGGACGTCATATGACGTCCTTCCATTCTCACTCAGGGAGCGCGCAGAGCGGCAATCGGTGATGCGCTGTGTCCCTCGGAAACAGCGGATCCCCGATCCACGGAAAGAGCCGAAGATGTCGGCTCGGTCATGTGATCAGCTGTGTCCAATCACAGCTGATCACATGTAAACAGGGAAATGCCGGTTATCGGCATTTCTCTGCTCTCGAGCGGTCACGCTGACAGAGGAGAGGAGAGCCGGTAATCGGCATTCCGCGGAAGGGACATGTACACTGATCATCAGGGCACTGATGATCAGTGTGCCCTGATGATCAGTGTGGCCCCAGAAGTACCACCTGTCAGTGTCCATCAGTGTCAGCTGTCAGTGCTGAACAGTGCCACCTGCCAGTGCCCATCAGTGCCACATATCGGTGCCTACCAGTGCACATCAGTGCCACATATCAGTGCCCATCTGAGCTGCCTTTCAGTGTCACCCATCAGTGCCAGTCAGTTCCACCTATCAATGACAACAGTGCCACCTATCAGTGCTGCCAACCAGTGCCACCTATCAGTGCCAGTCAGTGCCGCCTATCAGTGCGCATCAGTGCCGCCTATCAGTGTCACCTATCAGTGCCGCATATCAGTGCTGCCTTTCAGTGCCCATCAGTAATGCCTGTCAATGCCCATCAGTGCCTCCTCATCAGTGCCACCTTATCAGTGGCCATCACTGCAGCCTCATTAGCGCACATCAGTGAAGGAGAAAAATCACTTATTTACAAAACTGTATAACAAAAACTAAGAAAAAAACTTTTTTTTTTTCCAAAATTTTCTCTGGTTTTGGGTTTAAGAAAAAATAAAAAACCCCGAGGTGATTAAATACCACCAAAATAAAGCTCTGTCACAAAAAAATGATATAAATTTCATATGGGTACAGTGTTGTATGACCGCGCAATTGTCAAAGTGTGACAGTGCTGAAAGCTGGAAATTGGCCTGGGCAGGAAGGGGTACAAGTGCCCCGTAGGCTAGTGGTAAAAACACATTTAAACGCAAACACAGCTAAACTGACGTTTTTAACCTACGTTTTCTAGCAGTCAGTTTCCAGCGGTCAGGAAAGTTTTTCAAATGCCCCGTGTACATGAGCCCTTACAGGGACACAGACAGGAATAAAAACTAACAAGTGTTCTAATCCCTCTCCACTTTATCCAAAACTAAAAAAAAAAATTTAAAAAAAAAAAAAAAATGTGCTCCTTGCTGTGAAGGCCAGTTATAGATTGGGGCAGTGACCGGTTTTTGTACTGTTGAATTGCTGGTCGAGAGGGTGCACTGGACAACCTGGCTGCCATTGTGCTATATGCTGGGTGTCCAGTGCACTCCTATACCTTTAAGGAGGGGTGGGCTCCCTCAGATTCACCTGCCCTTGGTCTATCCATTAAATACATGTGCCTCTACTATGGGGGCTCTTAAATTTGGAGAGTTAGGAACTACAGAATATCGGGGGGGTGCCGTGACGAGGCTCTGCAGCTTACGCATGTATTTGTAAATGTGTGCAAACCAAACCCCTGTTTTTAATGCATACTGTTAGACAGGTTAATTCGGTTTGTTTGCAGGCTGGCTGGCAAGTTAGAGCCGGGAATTTTTCTCTTTTGTTGTTTGACATGCGTCGCCCGTTAATGAGCTCCTTGCTGTGAAGGCCAGTTATAGACTGGGGCAGTGACCGTTTTTTGTACGTCATTTTTTTTTGCATTGTCCCTATGACACCAGGACAAGCAGTTTTATATTAGAATGTTAATGGGGGGGGGGGGGGGGGGGGAACCAGAGAAGGCCAAAAAACATACTGTAAGCAGATTACCCCCCTTTACAGCTGCCCAACACATTTATTTATTTCAGGTACTTATTTGGCGCCGTCAATTTAATTTATGTAGCACTTTACACCCACACACACACACACTTTACATACACATCAGTCCCTAACCCTCAAGGGGTGTACAATCTAAGGTCCCTAACTCACATTCATACATACAAATACTAGGGACAATTTACACAGGAGCCAATTAACCTACCAGCATGTCTTTGGAGTGTAGGAGGAAACCGGAGTACCCGGAGTAAATCCACACAGGCACAGGGAGAACATGCAAACTCCAGGCAGGTGATGCTGTGGCTGGGATTCGAACCAATGACCCTAGTACTGCCAGGTGGAAGTGCTAACCATTTAGCCGCTGTGTTGCCCCGCATATGTGCAGCTGCAAAAGGGTGGGCTTTAACGCCCACATGCTACTGGGGGGCCATTGTTTACATGCTGAGAACATGCTCACTGCACAAAGACCAAGCTGTCTCACACAGCTCTCTGATCAGTAGTTGGCAAGACCAGCCTTCAATCATGTGACCACTGTCATCGTGGTCACATGATCGCTGATCCTTTCTGCCAACTCCCCCCCCCCAGTGATCCAAATTATTTGCTGGGGTGGGCAGAAAGGGTTAAACTTCAGCTGTAAGAAATGCACACTGCTGAGCAATGTATAGTACCTTGATCTTGTGTTTCTGCCATACCACGATCAATAATTATGGTCAATCTATAGAATTGTATTTTGCGTTCCAGGTCCCGCCCCCAAAAGTCATATATTATTATTATTATACAGGATTTATATATTATTATTATTATTATACAGGATTTATATATTATTATTATTATTATACAGGATTTATATATTATTATTATTATACAGGATTTATATATTATTATTATACAGGATTTATATATTATTATTATTATACAGGATTTATATATTATTATTATACAGGATTTATATATTATTATACAGGATTTATACATTATTATTATTATACAGGATTTATATATTATTATTATTATTATTATACAGGATTTATATATTATTATTATTATACAGGATTTATATATTATTATTATTATACAGGATTTATATATTATTATTATACAGGATTTATATATTATTATTATTATTATTATACAGGATTTATATCGCACCAACAGTTTGCTCAGCGCTTTACAATATAACAGGAGACAATACAGTAACAATACAGTTCAATATAAGAGGGATAGGAGGGCCCTGATCCTGGGAGCTTACAATCTAAGAGATAAAACCACATCCAATCTTACCATGACAGGCAATCCTTCAGGGCGGTATAGTAGGGATATTTGGATATGACACAAAGGGCGAAGGTAGTGTAGGCATCATACGTCTTGGTGTGATTGGAAGACGAATCCCAGTATGCCTGTCCATTGGACAACCCCAGCGTATCCTAAAGAGGCAAAGAAGGCTCCAGTTACTGCAAAGTAGAAGAGTACTGCTTCAGCTTCAATACGGGGCTGGCAGCCATGCTTTGTGGGCAGGTATCATATGTTCTAGGTCACAGATGTCGCTCTACATTCTTCATACAGGGCAGGATCTGCACTTTTACTAACAGCTGTCCAGAGCTTCTATGACACATCTATGTGATATGTGACAGAACTTGACAGATGACAAACAGGGCAGCGTTGTCCACCCCGTTGAGGGTGCACCAAATGTGGTGGATTTGCGAAGACTCTGCTACAGTCCTGGGCTACTCAACTACCAGGGGCGGACTGACAACTCATGGGGCCCCCGGGCAATAGCGGATCATGGGGCCCCTGTGTCCTTGCCCAAACTAAAGGCTATAAAAAAGGTACCAGGGGTATCTCATGGGGCCACCTACTGACCCCGGGCCCTCGGGCAGTGCATGAGACTCCAAATGGTCAGTCCGCCCCTGTCAACTACTAATGATGACATTCGTTTGGCAAAACAATCTGTGTGGTTACTATCGCACAATTTGGTGATTTCATTTAAATTATGCATGACAGAAACAAAGGACTCCAATCAGCAAAGCTCATGCTCTGTTCTGATTGGTGAGCTATAGCCAGGCATGTTGGACCTCTGGAAGCAGTGGTCTCTCTGCAAACCGAGAACAAAGCTCCTTCGCTACAGCATGCTGCAGGGAACAAGCTATTGTATTACCTTGACAAACCGCCAATTGGGTGGTTCCGTCAGAGAACTGCTTTCTCACCACTGGGACCCAGGAACAAGCTCTGGCTGCTTTCTAAAAGCAATGGACTGGAAGGGAAGCCATAGATTAGATTTCTTTCTTTATTTCCACCACAGGTGGAATGAAAGAAATGTGATGTCCATGTATAATACATAAGGGGGGATATGATCTCCATGTATAATACATAAGGGGGGATATGATCTCCATGTATAATACATAAGGGGGGACATGATCTCCATGTATAATACATAAGGGGGGACATGATCTCCATGTATAATACATAAGGGGGGACATGATCTCCATGTATAATACATAAGGGGGGACATGATCACCATGTATAATACATAAGGGGGGATATGATCTCCATGTATAATACATAAGGGGGGATATGATCTCCATGTATAATACATAAGGGGGGATATGATCTCCATGTATAATACATAAGGGGGGACATGATCTCCATGTATAATACATAAGGGGGGATATGATCTCCATGTATAATACATAAGGGGGATATGATCTCCATTGACTCCTGCTGTTTTCCTCCTGGGTAAATGCACCTCTCCTACCTCCACTCCTAACTCAAAATCGCTTTCACTCCTGTTATATTCAGAACAAATGGTGTATTTATATTTGTGTGTATGTTGAGCAGTCCTCACCTCCAGTTGCACCCAGTTTACGACTGTAGCCTGGTTCCTATGAGACATCCCCCACTATTCATGTGAGCCTTATCAGCTTCTAATTGGGGTGGAGTTGAATGCTCATTTGAGCATCTCCCTATAAATTCAGATCAGCTCATGGGGGAGATCTCTGATGGGGGGCACAGTCTCTGATGGGGGTGCTGCTTCTGATGGAGTGCGGCTTCGAAAGAGTGCGAAGCAGTTAAACACAGCAGTTGAACTAAAGCAGGAGAAAGACACAACAGCAAGAAACTCTACTGCATGCTGGACAGACTGCAAGCAAACACCCTGGGAAACATCTCTTACATGCCTGACTCCCACTCTGTGTACCTTTATATAATACACTCCTCTTCATACTACTATCCTCTGTTCCCAAATCTAATTTCTTTACCCCTCTGCTCCACCCCAAAACTTGCACATCTCCCCCTCATTGCTATCATCTCCCTACTACTGCTCTCATCACCCCCCAAAATGCCTCTTCTACTCCTTCTCATTTTCCTCTCCTCCATTCCCAAAATCCATTCACTATATCCCTCTGCTCCTCCTAAACATTTGTATATTGTGTCCTCACTGCTTCCCTCACCCCTCTATGGCACCCACCACCTCCTCCTATTACTCCACTCTCCCACTGACCCGAACACCTCCACTAGGAGTTTCTCACGCTCCTGCACATCCCGCTCCCATGCCACCTTTCTCACCCTTCTCCTCCTCCTAGCCGCGGGAGAAATCTCCCCGAATCCTGGCCCTCCACCACCTCCCCCCTCACCCGCACAACACCCTCCCGCCTCCATGTCCTACCGCAACCCCCGCAACCTAGTATCTGTCCCCCTGCTTCCCTAAAATCTCCCCCCTGTTTTCATGTGCACTCCTGAACGCCCGATCGGTGTGCAACAAGCTTACCGCCATCCACGACCTCTTTGTTTCCCGCTCCCTCAACCTCCTGGCGATCACGGAAACCTGGATCCAGCCCACTGATTCTACCTCCCCTGCTGCACTCTCCTATGGAGGTCTCACCTGGACCCACTCACCCAGGCCCAACGGTCGTAAAGGTGGTGGGGTTGGTCTGCTCCTGTCACCGCAGAGCACCTTCCGAGTCCTCCCAAACCCCCCCTCCCTATCCTTCTCCTCCTTCGAGGCCCACTGCGTCCGACTATTCTCCCCAACCCCCCTGAAGATTGCTGTGATATACCGGCCTCCTGGATCCATACCCCGCTTCCTGGAAGACTTCTCCTCCTGGCTACCCTTCTTCCTCTCCTCTGAGCTACCCACCATCATTCTTGGGGATTTCAACATCCCTGTCAACCTTGACAACCCGGACACAGCCCGTCTCCTCCACTTAACCTCCTCCTTTGCACTTGCACAGTGCATACAATCCACCACCCACTCCGACGGTAATATCCTTGATCTTGTCTTCTCCAACCGCTGCGCTCCCCACAACCTCACTAACACCCCCTTCCCTCTCTCTGACCACAACCTGATCACCTTCTCTATCTCCTCGTCCTCCAACGCCTACCCCTCCAAATGTCACACTACTACCAGCCGTAACCTCCGCAACCTTAACCCTGCCCCCCTCCACTCTGCAGCTGATCAACTCCACGACCGCATCCTCCCCCTGTCCTGCCCCGACTTGGCTATGACTGCCTACAACAACGCGCTGTCAGCAGCCCTTGACTCACTAGCGCCTTTAACCACACGCAACATCAGACTCCGACCGCTCCAGCCCTGGCAGACTGATCACACCAAAACCCTCAAACGACGCAGTCGTGCCCTGGAGCGACTATGGCGCAAAACAAAATCCCAACAAGCTTTCACCTGCTACAAATCTGCCTTCCGCACCTACACCTCCTCCCTCCACGCAGCCAAACAAGCCTACTTTCTGACCCTCATCAAGGCCCTCTCCTCCAATCCTCGCCGACTCTTCTCCACCTTCAACTCTCTACTCTCTCCACCCCCACTTCCACCCAGCACCTCACTCACCGCCCTTGAGATTGCCAATCACTTCAAAAACAAGATTGACACAATTCGCAAGGACATTGCCGCAACTCACACGCCCTCTCAACCCTTCCCCTCTCACACAGCTACCCCCTCATCCCCCCTCCCCCTCGACATTACCCGCAGGGACTTCGTCACTGCTCAAACTCCCTCCAACCCCGTTCCCCCTCACTCAGCTACCCCCTCATCACCCCTCTCCCACGGCCCCACCACTGCTCTGACCTCCACTCCCACCCCACCCTACATTCCTCATACTGAAGCTCCCCCAACACTCCACACCTTTGACCTTACTACCATCGAGGAAGTCTCCAAGATCCTCTCTGATGCCCGCCTCACCACCTGCCCCCTCGACCCTATCCCCTCACAATTCCTACGACCTCCCTCCCCCTCCATCCTACGCACCCTCACCCACATCTTTAATCTCTCCCTCTCCTCCGGCACTTTCCCCTCCCCTCTGAAACATGCACACAACACCCCCATACTTAAAAAGCCCTCCCTGGACCCCAATGACCCGAACAACCTCAGACCCATCTCCCTGCTCCCACTTACATCTAAACTCCTCGAGCGCCTCGTCTACACCCGCCTATGCTCTCACCTCAACGACAACAACCTCCTCGATCCCCTACAGTCTGGCTTCCGCCGCCTACACTCCACCGAAACCGCCTTACTCAAACTCTCCAACGACCTTCTAACCGCCAAAGCTAATGGCCACTATTCAGTGCTCCTATTCCTTGACCTCTCTGCGGCCTTCGACACAGTTGACCACGCCCTCCTCCTCAAAATACTACACTCCCTCGGCCTCAGAGATTCTGCTCTCTCCTGGCTCTCATCCTACCTGTCACAACGCTCTTTCAGCGTTACCTATAATGCTACCACCTCCCCCTCACTCCCCCTCTCTGTTGGGGTCCCTCAAGGCTCTGTCCTTGGGCCCCTTCTCTTCTCCATCTACACCTCCTCCCTCGGCCAACTCATACACTCTCACGGCTTCAACTACCACCTCTATGCCGACGACACACAAATCTATCTCTCAACCCCCCACCTCACCCCCTCGGTCTCTGCCCAAATCACACACCTACTGAGCGACATATCAGATTGGATGTCGCTCCACTTCCTTAAACTGAATCTCTCCAAAACCGAGCTCCTTGTCTTCCCCCCAGCCCGGACACCACCCCCCATTGACTTCTACATCACATCCAACAACGCCAATATCAAACCCGCTCTGCAGGCCAGAGTACTTGGTGTCATTCTGGACTCCAACCTATCCTTCCAGCCCCAAGTCCAATCTTTAACAAACTCATGCAGACTCCACCTCCGCAACATCGCCAAAATCCGCACGTTCCTAACCCCAGAAACCACTAAACAGCTCATCCACTCCTTCATCATATCACGACTCGACTACTGCAACTCCCTCCTCACTGGCCTGCCTCGCCACTGGCTATCCCCGCTTCAGTCCATCCTGAATACGGCTGCCAGACTCATTCACCTTTCCAACCGCTCCGTTTCCGCCACCCCCCTCTGCCAATCCCTCCACTGGCTTCCGATTGCGCAACGGATCAAATTTAAAATCCTAACACTGACGTACAAAGCTGTCCACCATACTGCCCCGAACTACATCACTGACCTAATATCCAAGTACCGCCCAACACGCACACTCCGCTCCTCACAAGACCTCCTTCTCTCTAGTTCCCTGGTCTCCTCCTCCCATGCCCGACTCCAGGACTTCTCCAGGGTGTCACCCATCCTCTGGAACTCCCTGCCCCAACCCATCAGATTATCACCTACTCTCCTCTCCTTTAGGCGCACCCTGAAAACCCATCTCTTCAGGGAAGCCTACCCCACCCCCTGCTAACTTGCCGACCTCCTCCACTCTTCCTACCACTCCATCCCCCACAGCTATCTCCTCCTGTGCCACCATCCCCTCCCTCCTAGATTGTAAGCTCGAAAGAGCAGGGCCCTCGATCCCCTCATGTTTTGCATTGTATTGGTATTGTTCTGTCACATGTTCTGTCCCCCTTTGTAATGTACAGCGCTGAGCGAACTATTGGCGCTTTATAAATACTGTATAATAATAATAATAATAATGTATAATACATAAGGGGGGATATGATCTCCATGTATAATACATAAGGGGGGATATGATCTCCATGTATAATACATAAGGGGGGATATGATCACCATGTATAATACATAAGGGGGGATTATGATCTCCATGTATAATACATAAGGGGGGATATGATCTCCATGTATAATACATAAGGGGGGATATGATCTCCATGTATAATACATAAGGGGGGATATGATCTCCATGTATAATACATAAGGGGGGATATGATCTCCATGTATAATACATAAGGGGGGATATGATCTCCATGTATAAATACATAAGGGGGGATATGATCTCCATGTATAATACATAAGGGGGGATATGATCTCCATGTATAATACATAAGGGGGATATGATCTCCATGTATAATACATAAGGGGGGATATGATCTCGATGTATAATACATAAGGGGGATATGATCTCCATGTATAAATACATAAGGGGGATATGATCACCATGTATAATACATAAGGGGGGATATGCTCTCCATGTATAATACATAAGGGGGGATATGATCTCCATGTATAATACATAAGGGGGGATATGGTCTCCATGTATAATACATAAGGGGGGGATATGATCTCCATGTATAATACATAAGGGGGATATGATCTCCATGTATAATACATAAGGGGGATATGGTCTCCATGTATAATACATAAGGGGGGGATATGATCTCCATGTATAAATACATCAGTGGTTCATATAGTGAACTCGGTGTAGAGTTATTCCCCCTGAGGTCATCACAGAGGACAAGGGGGCGCTCTTTACATCTGGAGGAAAAGAGATTTAATCTCCAAATACGGAAAGGGTTCTTCACAGTAAGTGATTACCTCCTGGGGGATCATGAAGGAACTTTTTCCCAGGCAGGAGCAAATTGGATCAAGCTTTGCCGGGTGGTGGGGGGGGGGGTCCCTTCCTCTGGATCAATGGTTGGTATACGATTATAACTTTCTTTTTTTTGTTTGAACTGGGTGGACTTTTGTCTTTTTTCAGCCAGACTAACTATGTAACTATATGTGCTACCTAAAAATACACTGGACTACCTCTTTAAACTGCAACACAAATTTCACAAGAAACAAAACAACAATTATGCAGCACTGTGGTCACGAGCAACATCTGCAATTATCTTGTTTAATGAGTGGATCTGTCTGTGGTATGGGGGGTACACATGATTACAGGCTGTACAATACAGGACACGATCACAAGATTTGTATGCCACATACCTGGATGGATCTGGAGAAATGAGCCACCACGCCATACGTTCTGTTCCCCAACACATCAGTAAACACCAGGAAGTGGAAATAGTCATCTCTTGTTTCAGAGGTTACAGGTAGTCCTCCTATGGGGAGAATAGTAATTATAAAAACACTCTACTATTCAAAAACATTAGACTTTATAAAATGTAAAATATACAAAGCACAAAGTTACATTCTATGTCACATTTTGACAGCGAACTCTCCATTCAAGTGAATGTGGTCATGCTGCAACCACCGTGCAACAGTGTGCATTGCATGCAATTGCAGAACAGTGGAGCAGACTTAAAAGTATAAAGTATTCGATGAGATGCTGACATATCCCCTCCCAGCCGCCTGTCAGAAATCACTTTACAGAGGAGTGCCAAGGGCTGCCTTAAGTGTGAACAAGCTCCCAGAGCTGGGGTCCTGAGTGTAATGTATACATGTAGGATCGCAGAATAAGGCCCAGCTCCATGCTGTTACATGTATAGATATTGGCCGGCAGGAATAGGCTAAAGAGACCCACTTACAAGTTTTGTTTTACAAATGTAATGCTTTTTTTATGCAAACTATGGGTCCCTCTGATCAAATATTTTATTAAATGTATTGCAAGGTTAGAGGCAGGGGAAAAAATTAGAAAAATTGGAGTGCGTGAGGATTTCTCCATTTCCAGTAGCCATCTCCTCGTGCCCCCTCTCTATTCCGCAGAGCTCCTCGTGCCCCCTTTCCATTCTGCAGAGCTCCTCGTGCCCTCTCTCCATTCCGCAGAACTCCTCGTGCCCCTCCCCATTCCGCAGAACTCCTCGTGCTCCTCCCCTTCTGCAGACCTCCTCTTGCCCCCTCACCATTCTGCAGACCTCCTTATGCCCCTTCTCCATTCTTCAGACCTCCTCATGCCCCTTCTCCATTCTGCAGACTTCCTTGTGGCACCTCTCTATTCTGCAGACCTCCTCATGGCACCTCTCCATTCTGCAGACCTGCTCGTGGCACCTCTCCATTCTGCAGACCTGCTCGTGGCACCTCTCCATTCTGCAGACCTCCTCATGGCACTTCTCCATTATGCAGACCTCCTCACGGCCCCTATTCCTTCTGAATGGCCTCCTCACGGCACTTCTCCATTCTGCAGACCTCCTCGTGCCCTGTCTCCATTCTGCAGACCTCCTCGTGCCCTGTCTCCATTCTGCACACCTTCTCGTGCCCTGTCTCCATTCTGCAGACCTCCTCGTGCCCTGTCTCCATTCTGCAGACCTCCTCACGGCACCTATTCCTTCTGCAGGCCTCCTCATGGCACTTCTCCATTCTGCAGACCTCCTCGCGCCCTGTCTCCATTCTGCAGACCTCCTCACGGCACCTCTCCATTCTGCAGACCTCCTCACGCCCTGTCTCTATTCTTCTGAAGACCTCCTCCATTCTGCAGACCTTGTTCCCCCTTCTTCATTCTGCAGACCTCCTCATGCCCCTTTCTCCATTTTGCAGACCACCTCGTGGCACCGCTCCATTATGCGGACCTCCTCGTGCCCCTCTTTCCATTCTGAAGACCTCCTTGTGCCCCTCTCTCCATTCTGCAGACCTCCTTGTGCCCCTCCATTCTGCAACCTTTCTTGCTGTGCTGTTCTGTTCCTCCTCTACTCCCTTCGAGAGAGACTAATGTAGTAGCTGTCAGCTTGTGTTTCTGCTGGTTGTTTTTGTGAATGTTAACACTCCTCCCAGCCATCATCAATCACAAAACAAGCTGCCAGTTACTATAGTAGTAATCTTCAAACTAGATGGTGGCTACGGCAGGTTTTCATTCAGACTTATCAGTACAAAGGGAGCAGAGGGAACACAGGGCTGGACGACAAGAAGAGCTGGAGATGTTCTGCTGGAAGCTTAGAAGGAAGTGGGGGCTGTGTATGCTTTGTGTCTACCAAGCCCCCTCTCCTCCTGTGCTGTCAGTTAATAGTAATGAAGTATTTGTTTCCTTGCTCAAGCTTGGTCAGACAACAGTGGGGGGAGCTATCTGACCCCACTGCACCCCAACCACTGCACATATTTGAACGGTAACAAGTGCTTTGTGCACTGGGATTTAAAGGGTTGGTTCTCCTTTTCACAAAAAATGCAAAAGGTGGACTAACTCACCTCAACACCAATACCCGCTGCACTTCTCTCCTTCCTTGATCAGCTTCTGTTGTCCATGCAGCCAACGTAGCAGTCTAAGTATCTAGAAAATGCAATACAGAGTCTGGAGGCTGTGCAGAATCATCGTCAAGAGCTTCATTGGTCAGCACCAACATGTGACCGCGCTGACCAATGAGAATCTCTCCAAACCATCCCAGAAGAAAGAAGAGTGTAGAAGAGCGCATTTTTTTAAATACCCAGACTGCAATATCAGCTAGCCCAGGGAGTGAAAGATAATCATCCAAGTAGGTAAGTGCAGGAGGGACTGGGGATGCAGGGAGGGTGTCGTGAGTTCGTTCATCTTGTCGTGTTTTCTATAAAAGTGAACTAACCCTTTAAATCTTCATATAACAAACTTTCATGATAATGTTCTGTTCAGGGTACCTGGAAAGCACAGCTGTGGCAATCCTATAAGATCAATGTCTTTGGGTACACTGATCTCCTCTGTGGTGGTCTCTCTCCCACCGTTAGCGGAGCCCACCTCAGACTTGGGTTTTTCCTTTTTCTTGCGGAAGGAACGCCGCTTGGGAAGTCTCTGGAAGTTGCTCTGAGCAGATGCTGCCGTTTCATCTTTGGGTATGAAAGGAGGAACGAAGACAGAGGTAATCTCCGGCTCCAGGGATTGCACATCACGTATTCCTTTCTGTGTGACCTGAGGGCGAGAGAAGCATAGAATATTATGGCAAGTTGTAGAAGATAGAAAAGGCCCTTTTGGCCAAACCATTCATTTTAACAGTTATCAAACAGAAATAACAAATTGAAAAAGTGAAATATATAATAACAGCAATAATAAGAAGAATGTTATTATAAAAATAAAAAGATTATATGTGTATTTATTTTTTTTTTATATTTGTAAGTCTCCCTTGTGTAGACACCCAAAATCCCTGAGACTGCTACTGAACACCATTTTGGATGTGATGTCAGCAGACTCAGAGCTATCACTTAAGTGACCCTCTAGAGCAGTGGTCTCCAAATTAAGGCCTGTTGGCCAGATGTGGCCCTTCGCTTGCTTTAACCTAGCCCTTGGGACACTGTTTCCCCAACTAATACAAGTCACTATTCTTCACACTAGCACCAACAGTGAGGCACGATTTCTCCAACAGAAACTAAAGATGAGGCACAGTTCCTCCCACTGACACAAACAATGGGGCACTATTCCTCCCACTAATATCAATGATGGGGCACTATTCCTCCCACTGACACCAATGATGGGGCACTATTCCTCCCAATAATACCAATGATGGGGCACTATTCCTCCCACTAATATCAATGATGGGGCACTATTCCTCCCACTAATATCAATGATGGGGCACTATTCCTCCCACTGACACCAATGATGGGGCACTATTCCTCCCACTGACACCAATGATGGGGCACTATTCCTCCCACTGATACCAATGATGGGGCACTATTCCTCCCACTGATACCAATGATGGGGCACTATTCCTCCCACTGATACCAACGATGGGACACTATTCCTCCCACTGATACCAATGATGGGGCACTATTCCTCCCACTGACACCAATGATGGGGCACTATTCCTCCCACTGATACCAATGATGGGGCACTATTCCTCTCACTAATATCAATGATGGGGCACTATTCCTCCCACTAATATCAATGATGGGGCACTATTCCTCCCACTGACACCAATGATGGGGCACTATTCCTCCCAATAATACCAATGATGGGGCACTATTCCTCCCACTAATACCAATGATGGTGCACTATTCCTCCCACTGACACCAATGATGGGGCACTATTCCTCCCAATAATACCAATGATGGGGCACTATTACTCCCACTAATACCAATGATGGGTCACTATTCCTCCCACTGACACCAATGATGGGGCACTATTCCCGCCACTGATACCAATGATGGGGCACTATTCCTCCCACTGACACCAATGATGGAGCACTATTCCTCCCACTGACACAAACAATGGGGCACTATTCCTTCCACTGATACCAATGAAGGGGCACTATTCCTCCCACTGATACCAATGATGGGGCACTATTCCTCCCACTAACCCCAATGATGGGGCTCTATTCCTCCCACTAATACCAACGATGGGGCATTATTCCTCCCACTGACACCAACAATGGGACACTATTCCTCCCAATGACACCAATGATGGGGCACTATTCCTCCCCCTGACTCCAACAATGGGGCGCTATTCCTCCCACTGATACCAACAATGGGGCACTATTCCTCCCACAGATACCAATGATGGGACTCTATTCCTCCCACTGACACCAATGATGGAGCACTATTCCTCCCACTGACACAAACAATGGGGCACTATTCCTGCCACTAACACCAATGATGGGGCACTATTCCTCCCACAGACACCAATGATGGGACACTATTCCTCCCACAGACACCAATGATGGGACACTATTCCTCGCACTAACACCAACAAAGAGAATCTATTCTGCTCTAGACTGCTGGGTGTAAAATTGTGAGCTAAAAGGGGGCCTAAAATGCAGCCCCTGACATCACCAAAGGGATGCACATAATATTCAATATATGTAATGCTTGAGAGATACTGCAGCCCTGTGGACATGCTACGTTTTTGGCTGAGGATATACAGCAGAAGACGATATGAAACTGGGAACATTTTACATGAGGCTAGTATAGATCAATCCTATTACCCTAATCAATGTTCCCACTACAGACTGCTGAGGGCCGCACATTATATACCAAAGGGCCTTATGTGGCCTTCTGGCTACAAGTGGGGCACCAGAGCTCTAAAACATTTCCCTTCACTCCTCCCCTGAAAAAAATGTTATGTAGGGAAGTGGAGGGGTATAGTAGCTGGGCCAGCACAGACAGTAATAAGAAACTCCCAGAAGAGCAGAGAGTTATGATGTGCAAGGAGGAAGAGGCAGGGAAGGCAAAATATAAACAGATTACATTTTTTAAAGACAGCTAAATTTAAGATGGTTATGATATTCGTGGAATCACAGCAATCCTTACATGTAAACCTGTTCATCCAAGATTATCTGGAAACAGCAATTTCTGAGCAGTTTGTATACAGAGAAAAAAAATATTGGATCCTATATGTGGCTGCATGTACAAGGGGGAAGGAAAAGTTAAGAAAATCCATTATTTTGTCCAATCACAGCAAAGCAATAGGTTCTGCTGATAGCGCTCCAACTGGTAGGAGGAGGTAAGTGTCAGTAAGGAGGGAGACCACGGGTATGTCACTCTGTGTCGAGGAATACACAGGGTTAATGACCTTCCCACCATCCATATATGACAGTATTCAGGCCTGGCGATCGGCTATTCAGGACACAGTGATGAGTAGAGGTCAGCAGGGGGAGCTGCACATACCCAGAAGATCGACACTCCTGGAAGTGTCAGATTCACAGCACATGACCATCTCTCTGAAATGGGGCCGCATTCAGCCAACTGTGGGAAAGGAAAGTTTGTACTCTTCTCCTTCCGCAAGAACTCTGGAGAGTTTTACACACTTTTTTTTTTTAGCAGTCACTTGAACGCACCGCCTCATTCACACCCCTCTCAGTCTCAGCAAGGGGGGTGTTTATTATTCGGGTGACATTTATTACGTCATGTACGCTGCAGGATAGGTATCACCCTCTGATTGGCTGAAGCACTGACTGGGTAGAAGCTGCAAACCATATCTGGTGATGGTAATTGCTGGGTTAGAATGTCAGCAATAAATGTGGATTTTTTTATCTCCCCATCAGAGAATGTATTAAGACCACCCCTGATATAAGTGGGGCTGGCGTGGGGCTACAGTAGTATATGTGGTCTTCCACCTCCATCCACACTGACACAGGATATACAGACAGGAAAGGTTAAAGACGGTCAAGAGCAGAGCCGAACTACTTAGAATTCAGCGAATATATCTTCCCCTTTTCCACGGTCATGTGTAGAACTATTCTAACACCACAAAGATCCACATCTAGAAAACGGCAAAATAGCTTGCAATTAGAACTGGCTGTGTTTCCACATCCAAGCAGCAATCAGATTCAGTCCTGGAAACCGATGAGGAAGAAACGCTTGACTCTAAATAGTGACAATACGGCGACTCAAAGATCGCTTACTTCACAATCAGAAAACAAGTCAAACAGCCATTTATTTTTGTTTGTTTTAGAGCCGGAAAAAGTAAAAACCTCGAAGTCGCTGCAACTTTTAAAAAGGTTCTTGGACTACTTTGATGCGACATCTATGAGTCCCATAGACTCTAATGTCACATGAGAGTTGCAAGCAAGAGACACTGGAAATTGCAGCGGTGTGAACCAAGGTTTAATCCTCACCAGGGTGGATAAAAATCAATGATTTTTTTAAAAAAATATAAAAAAAATCTGATTTGTTTGATTTAAATCGGATTTTTTTTATTTAAATCGGATTTTTTTTTAAATAAAATGCTTTTTGAGGAAAATATATTACCATCCAAAGGTTATTCCATCATGAAATAAAGATTTGTTTTTTAATTATGTAGAATAAGGCTGTATGTGTTTAATTTGTTTGGTAAATAAATTCCATGAATCCATTCACAATGTCAGGCTCTTCCAGAGGTTTCTGTAAGATTATTGGGCAGTTTCTCTGCCTACAAGATATTATCACAGATGTTCGGTTTACTTTTGCAGTTCTCAAAACTGAATTTGACTCAGCGGAGATCACAGGCCTCTTCTTCACAGCAAAAATGTTATAACATGAACAGAGTTAAGAAAAAGACCTTCATCCTAACTTCTACAAACCTATGAATACAGAATCAACCCCTTCAGGGCTAAGCTTCAAGAAGTTCAGTGAATAGAATAGAAACAATATTTTTCTGATTGTTTGGAGTGGAATAGATCTGCACAAGAAGAAAGTGAAACTAAGTGTGAGGAGGAGGGGCTGACAGTCTACGTTTCTTAAAATATATATATTTTGTTTAGCCAAATTAGTTACCAAACAGGAATGTTTAAGCAAATCACATCTGCTGGAATGTTATTGTTTCAGGTGAATAAATCTATTTAAATTGTTATTATTAAGGTAATGATTATTTTTCTCCTTCCTAAGTACAACAGAAAAGTTGTCCAAATATGAATGATTAACCTATTAAACTGGGGATAAAAAAACTAATATGAAAAGTTGTTATTCTAAAAATCTTCATCTACTTGTATATTAAAGTTATACCAGCAAGAATTAGTCATTATGTAGAAAACTAGGATTTACATCAAGCCTTACTGACTAGTGATATAAATCGTGATTTAAATCAAATCCACCCTGATCCTCACAGATCTTTATTATATACAAAATAATAAAATGTTAGACAGCATAAAAAAATAAAATGCCAACAAATTACCGTAACAGTGGTCCAGGTCAACGCATTTCGCAGTTAAGCACAGAGGTATTTTATATGCACTGGTCAAATAAATGAAAGGAAGACTGAAAATGCATCAGATCTCAATGGGGAAGAATCTCCTGCTGGATCTCTATACTGACATGGACGGGGTGATGTGTTAGGAATGTAAGGACGCCCCATCTTTTGATGGAAATGAAAATGATTGACCTACAGAGGACTGAATTCAAAGACACCCCGAAAATCAAAGTGAAAAAATGATGCAGCAGGCGAGTCCATTTGGCTGAAATGTCATTGCAGCAACTCAGAATGGTCCTCAGTAGTTTGTATGGCCCCCACGTGCTTGTATGCATGCCTGACAACGTCAGGGGAGGCTCCTAATGAGACCACGGATGGTGTCCTGGGGGATTTCCTCCCAGATCTGGACCAGGGCATCACTGAGCTCCTGGACAGTCTGAGGTGCAACCTGGTGGCGTCGGATGGACCAAAACATGACATCCCAGAGGGGTTCTATTGGATTTAGATCAGGCCAGCGTGGGGGCCATTCTATGGTATCAATTCCTTCATCCTCCAGGAGCTGCCTGCATACTCTCCACATGAGGCCGGGCATTGTTGTGCACCAGGAGGAACCCAGGCCCCACTGCACCAGGAGGAACCCAGAACCCACTACACCAGTGTAGGGTCTGACAATGGGTCCAAGGATTTCATCCTGATACCTAATGGCAGTCAGGGTGCCATTGTCTAGCCCAGTGGTGGGCAACCTTTTTTTTCAACTGAGCCAAATCTCGCCAAAACCACGATTGAAATTTATTTTGAGAGCCACATTTTTAAAACTGAAAATACATAGGATGGTACACTGTTTTTAGTTTCAATAAGTTTTTATAGTAATTCATCCCCCATATAGTAATTCATCCCCCATAGTAATTCATCCCCCATATAGTAATTCATCCCCCATATTAATTCATCCCCCATATAGTAATTCATCCCCCATAGTAATTCATCCCCCATAGTAATTCATCCCCCATAGTAATTCATCCCCCATATAGTAATTCATCCCCCATATAGTAATTCATCCCCCATAGTAATTCATCCCCCATAGTAATTCATCCCCCATATAGTAATTCATCCCCCATAGTAATTCATCCCCCATAGTAATTCATCCCCCATATAGTAATTCATCCCCCATAGTAATTCATCCCCCATATAGTAATTCATCCCCCATAGTAATTCATCCCCCATATAGTAGTTCATCCCCCATATAGTAATTCATCCCCCATAGTAATTCATCCCCCATAGTAATTCATCCCCCATATAGTAATTCATCCCCCATAGTAATACATCCCCCATATAGTAATTCATCCCCCATATAGTAATTCATCCCCCATATAGTAATTCATCCCCCATAGTAATTCATCCCCCATATTAATTCATCCCTCATATAGTAGTAGTAAGTAAGTAGCAAGTAGTAAGCCAAGTCCCCCCTGTGTCAATTCACTTACCTTTGCTCCGCGCGTTCCTCTCGCCGTGCTCCCCGCGCCGTTCCGGTCTTCAGGGCGGACTGTGAGAGGAGCCTAGCTCCCCTCACGTTCGTCACGCTGCCCCGCCTACACACATCCTGACAGCCAATCACTAGCTATCAGGATGTGAGTGGCAGCGAGACTGGCCAATCATTGCTGGGCTAGCTGCAGAGTCCTCGGCCACCCGAGAGGAGGGAGGGGAGGGGAGCGGCCGCCCGAGAGGAGGGAGAGGAGGGAGAGGAGGGAGGGGAGGGGAGCGAGCGCCCGGCACACAGAAGAGCCGCATTAAAATGTGTAAAGAGCCGCATGTGGCTCGCGAGCCGCGGCTTGCCGACCACTGGTCTAGCCTGTAGAGGTCTGTGCGTCCCTTTATGGATATGCCTCCCCAGACCATCACTGACCCACCACCAATGCGGTGCGATGTGTATCGCATTACATTCAGGGGAGAAAAGGGGAGACATCCAGGGTCTTTTAGACCTTGGATGTCTCAATAAAGAGAACCTGTCACCAAAAAATCATCACATAAGGGACATTGAACCAGTGAAGATTCATTTTATTTGCATAATGTTGAGCTGCTATTGATGGCAGGTATCCCAATATCTTCTGGCTATTTCTTTTGAGTACCAAATAGAAAAGGTTCCTGTGCTACTTCAAGGTGACTTCTATTCGACTCGTGCCCATAGACTTTAATAGAAGTCGCCTCCTAGTTGGAGCCACAGCTATATTGATGTGATTTGGATCCAACATTACAGGCATTATTATTTATTTTTTATTATTATTTATTTCAGGTACTTCTATAGCGCCGTCAATTTACACAGCACTTTACATATACATTGTACATTCACATCAGTCCCTAACCCTCAAGGGGTGTACAATCTAAGGTCCCTAACTCACATTCATACATACACATACTAGGGCCAATTCAGACAGGAGCCAATTAAACTACCCGCATGTCTTTGGCGTGTAAGAGGAAACCGGAGTACCCTGGAGGAAACCCCGCAGGCACAGGGAGAACATGCAAACTCCAGGCAGGTGGTGCCGTGGTTGGGATTTGAACCAACAACCCGAGTACTGCCAGGTGGAAGGGCTAACAAATCCTCTTCTTCGCTGCATCACTAAGAATGCTGGGACTTGTAGTCCTTCCACAGCTGCAGTTCCGGAGTATGTACATAAATGATTTTTTTTTCATTCATGAGCACATGCTTATTAACGTAAAAACTGAGGGCTCTTTGTCAATTAGGCACACACAAGCAGATCCTCCATCCAAAAAGACATACTTTGGAGGCTTGTCTTTGGAGTGTGGGAGGAAACCCACGCAGGCACAGGGAGAACATGCACACTCCAGGCAGGTGGTGCTGTGGTTGGGATTCGAACCAACAACCCGAGTACTGCCAGGCAGAAGTGTTAACCATTTAGCCACTGTGCTGTCCAACTTCCCTGAAAGTTGCTTCAGAGTCGCTTCAAAGTAGTACTCAAGTGGCAAAGTCGCACTGTAGGCAGGGGCGGACTGATCATTTGGAAACTAGCTTGTTCCCTGCAGCATGCTGTAGCGAAGGAGCTTTGTTCTCGGTTTGCAGAGAGACCACTACTTCCAGAGGTCCAACATGCCTGGCTATAGCTCACCAATCAGAACAGAGCATGAGCTTTGCTGATTGGAGTCCTTTGTTTCTGTCATGCATAATTTAAATGAAATCACCAAATTGTGCGATCCTAACCACACAGATTTTTTTTGCCAAACGAATGTCATCATTAGTAGTTGACAGGGGCGGACTGACCATTTGGTATCTCAGGCACTGCCCGAGGGCCCGGGGTCAGTAAGGGGCCCCATGAGATGCCCCTGGTATCTTTTTATATAGGCTTTTTGGAGTTTGGGCAAGGACACAGGGGCCCCATGATCCCTTATTGCCCGGGGGCCCCATGAGTTGTCAGTCCGCCCCTGACTGTAGGTCGCAGAAGTGTGAACCGAGACTTACCCCATATTCAGCGGTGGACTGTTCCTGACGTCTTCAAGTACAGAATGGGCGTGATGACGTCAGGAACAGTCCACCGCACCAGACCTAAATGCCTAAATAGTAATTGTAATTGTAAGCTCTGAGGATCAGGACCCTCCTATCCCTCTTGTATTGAACTGTATTGTTGCTGTATTGTCTATATTGTAAAGCGCTGAGCAAACTGTTGGTGCTATATAAATCCTGTATAATAATAAAAATAATATATAAATCCTGTATAATAATAAAAATAATATATAAATCCTGTATAATAATAATAATATAAATCCTATATAATAATATATAAATCCTGTATAATAATAATATAAATCCTGTATAATAATAATATATAAATCCTGTATAATAATAATAATATATAAATCCTGTATAATAATATATAAATCCTGTATTATAATAATAATAATATATAAATCCTGTATAATAATAATATATAAATCCTGTATAATAATATATAAATCCTGTATAATAATAATAATAATATAAATCCTGTATAATAATAATAATAATATATAAATCCTGTATAATAATAATATATAAATCCTGTATTATAATAATATTAATAATAATATATAAATCCTGTATAATAATAATATATAAATCCTGTATAATAATAATAATATAAATCCTGTATAATAATAATAAAAATATATAAATCCAGTATAATATAAATCCTATATAATAATAATATATAAATCCTGTATAATAATATATAAATCCTGTATAATAATAAATAAATCCTGTATAATAATAAATAAATCCTGTATAATAATAATAATAATAAATAAATCCTGTATAATATTAATATAAATCCTGAATAATAATAATAAATAATAAATAAATCCTGTATAATAATAATATATAAATCCTGTATAATAATAATAAATATATTTTTGAAACAACCCGTGTTATTTCATTCTATACAGTATTATGTCTTTTTTTTTTTTTTTTATCACTTTGCCAAAGCCTGAGGTTTGACTTTATTTCAGCAGTCAGGACAGTGCCATGAACCTGTGAAAAGCGGTACTAGGGGCTCGCACACCACAGGAATCCCAGCACGATTCACAATTGCTCTTGTGACCAGAGTGTGGTTTGCACTGCAAGTTGCTAGCTCATGTCTGCCTCAACAGCATCTACATGGAAATCACCCCGGGCGGTGAAGAAATATCCCCTTCACGGAGGAAATGCCGAATCTTACTTCTTCTCTGACTGTAAAAGGGAAGTCAGACAGGTTCAAGTCATGTCTGGAAGAAACGCATGATCTGAAAAGACGAATGGGCCAATGTACAGGAATTGCTCATGGCTAGGGGGTCACTTGTTGACTGTGACCGACGTGCAGTTTTACCCAAAATCAGAGTCGGTATACTAAGGTGTTACTGGTGTATTTCTGTGGACAAACAGACCACGTGTTTCAACGTTCCTGTGTCTGCTGCCTTGGTTCGGTACAGGGGCGGACTGACCATTTGGAAACTCGGGCACTGCCCGAGGTCCCGGAGTCAGTAGGGGAGCCCATGAGATGCCCCTGGTTGCTTTTTCATAGGCTTTTTTGAGTTTGGGCAAGGACACAGGGGCCCCATGATCCCCTATTGCCCAGGGGCCCCATGAGTTGTCATTCCGCCCCTGGTTCGGTACCACATGCATGCTTTAACCCCTCGCCTTCCAGAGGATTTTCCCCCCCTTCCTGACCAGGCCATTTTTTGCGATACGACGCTGCGTTACTTCGGCGCGGTCATGCAACGTCGCACCCAAATTAAATTACGTCCTTTTTTCCCAAAAATTGAGCTTTCTTTTGGTGGTATTTGATCATCTGTGGTTTTTAGATTTTGCGCTATAAACAAAAAAAGACCGACAATTTTGAGGAAAAAAAAAACAATATCTTTGAGTTTTTGCTATTAAACATATCCAATAAAAAAAAAAAAATGTTGTCATAAATTTAGGATAAAAATGTATTCTGCTCCATGTCTTTGCTAAAAAAAAAATCCCAATACGTGTAAATTAATTGGTTTACGTGAAAGTTATAGCGTTTATAAATGGGGGTATATATACACACTGGGATTTTTTATTTAATTGTTTTTTTTTTAATACTAGTAATGGCAGCGATCAGCGACTTATAGCGGGACTGCGGCGGGCATTCTGACACTGGAGGGAACTGACTTACTGTCACTGACATCCCCAGTGACACTAACACAGTGATCAGTGCTAATAAAAAGCACTGACACTGTACTAATGGCACTGGGCAGAAAGTGGTTAACATCTGGGGCAATCAAAGGGTTAACTGTGTGCAGTTTTACTGTGTTCTCTGTGTGCGTTTTACTGTGTAAGCAAATTACTTTGTATTGCTCTACTATGCAGAGCAACACAAAGCAGTGTGCTGGAGCTGACAGGGGACAGATCTGTATTGTTTATGTACAGACCTCTCCCCCATCAGTGATAGTCGGTGATCGCCGGGTGCCAAGGGGGAATCACTGGCTGGGACACGGTGATCGACAGCTGAGGCCGCCAATGGCCTCAGCTGTCCTCGCGTGCGCCCCCCTACCTGGAAATGCAAAATCAAGTATATATACACGTGATTTTGCGCAGCCCTGCCGCATTGCAGCAGTATTTCTGCTATAGGGAGGCAGGCAAGTGGTTAAGAGGCAGTTGCTATTATCCAACATGAGACTGCCAGAGATCTGCCATGTGACAAGATACTGTCATGTTACAGATCTGGTGCTATGCTGTAAAAAGATTAAGGCCAAGCTCCAGAAAAATAAAAAACTATCCTTAGCAGAGGAACTTCCCCCACATTGCAATGCTTAAAAGCAGTTGTAAAGGCTTCCAACAAACTTGGTTTACCTACCTGCAGTGTGCAATGGTACTGCACAGGGCGGCCCTGGTCCTCCTCTTCTGGAGTCCCCTGCTGGCGCTCTAGGCACCTCCTATTCTTTGTGCGCCACCACAGGAAGCCGCTTCCTATGGGGGCGCACCTACGGGCTTGCTCCTGAGCCAGGCTGTGCAAGTCAATAGACAGACACAGCGTGGCTCAGCCCCCCCAATCCCTCCTTACATGATTTGATTGACAGAAGCATGCGTCAATGGTTCCTGCTGCTGCTGGAGGAGAGAGAGCAGCACACTGCTGGATCATGATAGGACTCAGGTAAGTATATAGGGAGGTGAGGGGGCAATACACTTGCTGAGACATTTTTCACCTTACTGCAGGAAATGCATTAAAGGTAAAAATGTCTTGCCTTTAGAAACACTTTAAATGCTAATTTGTCTAAAGTGTTATTATCCACTTAAGCTCTGAAAGGTTTTAACCCCCTTCCTGGCCAGGCCATTGTTTTGCAATTCAGCACTGCGCTACTTTAACTGCTACTTTCAATTGCCCCCTCCCTCCTAGATTGTAAGGGCCAAGGAGCAGGGCCCTCGAACCCCTCTTGTAGTGAATTGTATTGTTACTGTACTGTCTCGTGTATTGTCTCCCACCATAGCGTAAAGCGCTGAGCAAACTGTTGGCGCTCTATAAATCCTGTATTATAATAATAATAATATATAAATCCTGTATAATAATATAGAAATCCCGTATAATAATAATAATAATAATAATAATAATAATAATATATAAATCCTGTATTATAATATATAAATCCTGTATAATAATAATATATAAATCCTGTATAATAATAATAATAATAATATATAAATCCTGTATAATAATAATAATATATAAATCCTGTATAATAATAATAATAATATATAAATCCTGTATTATAATAATAATAATATATAAATCCCGTATAATAATAATAATAAATAAATCCTGTATTATAATAATATATAAATCCTGTATAATAATAATATATAAATCCTGTATTATAATAATAATAATATATAAATCCTGTATTATAATAATAATATATAAATCCTGTATTATAATAATAATATATAAATCCTGTATAATAATAATAATAATATATAAATCCCGTATAATAATAATAATAAATAAATCCTGTATTATAATAATATATAAATCCTGTATAATAATAATAATATATAAATCCTGTATAATAATAATAATATATAAATCCTGTATAATAATATATAAATCCTGTATAATAATAATAATAATATATAAATCCTGTATTATAATAATAATATATAAATCCTGTATAATAATAATATATAAATCCTGTATAATAATAATAATAATATATAAATCCTGTATTATAATAATAATATATAAATCCTGTATTATAATTGCGCTGTCATGAAACACTGTATGCAAAAGAAATGTATAGCATTTTTTCACTCAGACAGAGCTTTCTTTTGGTGGTATTTGATCACCGCTGGGTTTTTTTTTTTACTTTTAATTATATAACACAAAAAAAGAACGAAAATTTAAAAAAAAAAAACAACAATATTTTCTATTTTAAAACATATAAAAAAAATTTAAAAATCTACTTTCTTCATAAATTTAGGCCAAAATGTATTCTGTTACATGTCTTTGGTAAAAAGTAAAAAAAAAAAAAAAATAGCAACAAGTGTATATTGATTGGTTTGTGTGTAAGTTGCAGCATCTACAAAATATGGTACATAATTGAGTTTATCCTTTACCCCTGGTTCACATATCCGTGTTCCTGCGGTCCGCATTTTGCGCGGGCAGGAAAGCCCATTCATTTGAATGGACTCCCGTGCCCCAGGACACGCAGGGAAGAAGTCCCTGCACTTTCTGAAAATGCAGTCTGCATCGGAACCTTCCCAGTACGGTTGCAATTTCCAGTGCGCCCGGCGTGCCATTAGAATTAATGGCACCCACTAGCGGGTCCGCATTCTTCTGTGTGGGTGGTGCGGCTGCACAGATTTTTGTGCGGATCTGCAGCGGCACCACCCGCACAAATGTGAATCTAGCCTTAAGGTTTAATGATGGCAGAAATGGAATGCAGACCAAAAACTGTAACTACCTCTAATGATATACCAAGGAAGGTCCAGCACTCAGCCAATGCCGAGGTGGGCAGCACAGTGGCTAAGTGGTTAGCTCTTCCGCCTGGCAGTACTAGGGTCGCTGGTTCAAATCCCAACCACGGCACCACCTGCCTGAAGTTTGCATGTTCTCCCTGTGCCTCCGTGGGTTTCCTCTGGGTACTATGGTTTCCTCCCACACTCCAAAGACATGCTGGTAAGTTAATTGGCTCCTGTCTAAATTGGCCCTAGTATGTGTATGAAGAGGATAAGTAAAAAGTGAGCGCTAATTGATAAGCTGCTGGAAACACCAAAGAGATACCAAATACTCCTTTAAAATATAAACATCATAAGTAGGCGGTGCAGCGCTGGAGCAATAGCAATATATGACAAAGATGACAATCATAAAGGTAAATCACCGTATGTCAAAGTATAGGCCACATACATATAAATTAAAAAGTGTTAATACAAAGTGACAATGTGCATTCAAGTATACATAAAACGTATACTAAAGTGATCACAGGTGCGTATAGGTGAAACCGTCCGTGAAACTCATAATCCAGGTGATCATGCAGAATTCTTCTGGTGTGACACCAATGATAAAACCACGCACTCACCAGATGCACAATTTTGAGATATATATCTTTTCATGCGCTGTAAAATTGCGCATCTGGTGAGTGCGTGGTTTTATCATTGGTGTCACACCAGAAGAATTCTGCATGATCACCTGGATTATGAGTTTCACGGACGTTTTCACCTATACGCACCTGTGATCACTTTAGTATAAGTTTTATGTATACTTGAATGCACATTGTCACTTTGTATTAACACTTTTTAATTTATATGTATGTGGCCTATACTTTGACATATGGTGACTTACCTTTATGATTGTCATCTCTTTGTCATATATTGCAATTGCTCCAGTGCTGCACTGCCTACTTATGATGTCCCTAGTATGTGTATGTATGAATGAGAATTAGGGACCTCAGATTTTACACCCCTTGAGGGTTAGGGACTGATGTGAATGTACAATATATATGTAAAGTGCTGCGTAAACTGATGGCGATCTAGAAGTACCTGGAATAAATAAATACAAAATAAAATACTAGTCATCTGGTCTCTGCCCAAACAGTCTCCTGTCATGAGATGCCATATGAGCGACTTCACTGGAGTACAGATAGCAGGAAAACTTTGAGCAATGCTAGAATCACCAGCCAAATGCTACAGGCCCCAAGGCTAAAAAGTCCTGACCGTGGGTCAACGTTCTGGTCCAGCAAGGACTGTATGAGGGCGTCGTTCACTTGCAGGCTAGCGATGTGAAAATGTTATTTATCCATTGGTCCTTTTGGCTTTGGGAGAAGCTTATTGGCACATTATTTTTGAGAAGGTATTGCCTGGCATCTACCTACCAGAACTTTGCACACCAATAAAGCTGCCCAGAACCAGATAAAGCCGTATATGTGGACATAAGGATGTTAATATGTAGAGGGATTGACTGAAATACAGACAAGTAACTTCACCCCTTCGCTGTAGCTGCCATCTGCCACAGACAGATAAGAGAATTGATGTGTACATGGGGCGGTCAATGGTTACTCAAGTCTTCCTCTCTGCAAATATCTCTTTCTAGAATCTTCTGCAATATTGCAACACAACTACTGTGATGAGGATTAAAGCTGCACAAAGGTTTGCCATAAAGTTGCTAGTGTAGGGCTTGAAAAGGCCGTTCGCCCGCTCGCCAAATGCGAGCAGCAGTGAGCACAGATGATGGATGGAGCGGTTGCACCTGCGCTCCAAGCCTCATTGTAAAGCCGAGTTCTGGTTTCCGGCACCATTACACTGGCAGCGCCGCTGAGGGGACAGGTGCAGGAGAGGTCCGCTCTCCTCTGCTGAGAGGAGACACCCTCTCCACCACCACGGGGGACTCAAGGAGAGGTCCGTTCTCCCCCGCCGCGGGGGACACAAGGAGAGGCCATTGAAGTGGTATTTTGCATCAGAAAAAGGGTATTGCACAAGTCTTGTTCCTGCTGTACAATGAAAACCATAACAAATCTTGATGTGAAACTGGCTTCCTGCTGCTTTTTGTCACCCAAAATTATTTTTTGGTGTTTCGTTTCTTAACTGAATAGAATGCAATCCACACACAGCCTTTGAAGTGGTATTTTGCATCAGAAAAAGGGTATTCCACAAGTCTTGGTCCTGCTGTACAACACAAACCATGGCTGCTCTATTAGCACATCTTTGGTAAAATGTTTACTAGAATTGCAACAATGCCACCATCAAACCCGCCCCGCAGGCCAGAGTACTTGGTGTCATTCTGGACTCCAACCTATCCTTCCAGCCCCAAGTCCAATCTTTAACAAGCTCGTGCAGACTCCACCTCCGCAACATCGCCAAAATCCGCACGTTCCTAACCCCAGAAACCACTAAACAGCTCATCCACTCCCTCATCATATCACGACTCGACTACTGCAACTCCCTCCTCACTGGCCTGCCTCGCCGTTGGCTATCCCCGCTTCAGTCCATCCTGAATACGACTGCCAGACTAATTCACCTTTCCAACCGCTCCATCTCCGCCACCCCCCTCTGCCAATCCCTCCACTGGCTTCTGACTGCGCAACGGATCAAATTCAAAATCCTAACACTGACGTACAAAGCTGTCCACCATACTGCCCCGAACTACATCACCGACCTAATATCCAAGTACCGCCCAACACGCACACTCCGCTCCTCACAAGACCTTCTCTCTAGTTCCCTGGTCTCCTCCTCCCATGCCCGCCTCCAGGACTTCTCCAGGGTGTCACCCATCCTCTGGAACTCCCTGCCCCAACCCATCAGATTATCACCTACTCTCCTCTCCTTTAGGCGCACCCTGAAAACCCATCTCTTCAGGGAAGCCTACCCCACCCCCTGCTAACTTGCCGACCTCCTCCACTCTTCCTACCATTCCATCCCCCACAGCTATCTCCTCCTGTGCCACCATCCCCTCCCTCCTAGATTGTAAGCTCGACAGAGCAGGGCTCTCGATCCCCTCATGTTTTGCATTGTATTGTTGTTTTTCTGTCACATGTTCTGTCCCCCTTTGTAATGTACAGCGTTGAGCGAACTATTGGTGCTTTATAAATATTGTATAATAATAATTGCAGTTTTTTATATTTTGGACTCTTTATTCTAAAGAAAAATGTAATTTCATAAGCTTTA
Organism: Staurois parvus; assembly: GCF_062004578.1. NCBI lineage: Eukaryota > Metazoa > Chordata > Amphibia > Anura > Ranidae > Staurois > Staurois parvus. Next base: position 1,059,289 of record NW_028318281.1, read on the forward strand.
AAGGGGCTAGGTTGGGGGCAGGGCTGGGGGTGGGGTCGGGGGACAGGCCAGGGGTGGGGTTGGAGGCAGACCTGGGCAAGGTTGGGTGGGGCAACTGGTGGAAAGTAAGGTTTGTGCCTGGCTAGTACGCCTGGACTTGAAATTTTAAGCCCTGTGCTAATGTAATATGGTCCAAAAGAAAAAGCACTATCAAAGTAGAAAAGAAGGTAGATACAACCATTAAACAAGATCCCACACACACTCTTTGTATTGGGCATCAACCAACACACAAAGAGATGGAGAGGATGAATTGCCAAAGGATTCCCGCTACTGGCCAACCCTTCCCAGCAATCGCAGTGCTTAGGGATGGTGCCATTCTCCCCAATGTAAAATAGCCTTTCTTAACCAAGGTTCTGCTACACCAGGGGTGTCCAAACTATGGCCCTCCAACTGTTGAAGTACTACAAGTCCCATCATGCCACTGCCTCCGGGTGTCTTGCCTGTGGATGTCAGAGTCTTGCAAGGCCTCATGGGACTTGCAGTTCCTCAACACCTGGAGTGCCATAGTTTGGACACCCCTGTGCTACACCCTACGGTTCCTTCATAGCTTGCTAGAAGTTCCTTAAGCAGTGAAGATTTGATAACCTTTGCACATTGATCCCCAATGTCGGGGTGGGGCTTATTCACTGATCATCATTGTTAAGGGGACACCTCTTCTGACCACCAGCTTAAGGTTGTAATCCCCACTGACTTCCAACTGAAGGGGTTGCTTGTTCCACGGACTCCCAATGTAAGTAGGCCCATATCCCACACACCACCAATAGAAAGATGTAAGAAGTCATTTTTCCCCACTGATGATCGATGAAGGTTTTTTTTTTAAATAACAAACATGTTATATTTACTTGTTGATCCTCCGCTTTTCAGGTCCCCAGCCAGTGCTCCTGGCTCCTCTCCCCTGCAGATTACCCCCATAGTAAGCCACTCACCAAAGACTCCCCAAAGTGGTGTCTGAGCCAATGAGAGAGAAAGATGCTGCTCTTCTGCACATTGTTGGATCGAGATTGGACTCAGGTAAGCATGAGGGAGGCTGGAGGGAAACTGCACACTGAGGTTTTTTTACCTTCATGCATAGAATACGTGAAAGCAGAAAACCTTCAGCCTTTGCAACCACTTTAGCTCTAAAGAAGGTCTTCTTACTAGCTGTGGTTTTGACTAAAAGGGTATCAGATATCCGAGCCTTCAAATATAAAGAGCCCTACTTGTTTAACCCAGCAAAGTTGCATTAAGACCAGTGGCTAACTTTTTACCAAAAGTGACCTCTACCTTTCACATGAATTAAGAGATAGTGTATGGTTGCCAGTCTTGTCTGCAGAGAATGGGGGACTTATGGCTGCCATAGATGAATTGAAGTTCAGCTGGTTCAGGCCAGATTTGAAAGAAAAAGGAGGAGAGGCGCCTTCTAAGCGCAGTGTTAAAACATTTTTTTTAATAAACCACAAATATAAAAACTCACAAAACACTAGTGCTCTCTAGAAGGAGCAGAAAGCTCCGAGCACCTAGCCTTTCTCCTTGCCAAATTTCCTCCTGTGTGATGTCTCGTCCGCCCGGCTTGCGGTTCACACTGGTTCCGGTCACCTCCGGTTTGGTCAACAGTTCCCAAGACTCCTGACCATCCACAACACTCTAGGACCCTGCTCACCACCCACGGTGGCCGTCACCCCACCGGACGGATCCCTGCAGGACACGGAAGACGGCTCTACAGCTAACCTTAACGATGGGCTAATTTACCACCCCATTTTTGTGAGTTTTTACATTTGTGGCTTATTAAAAATGGTTTTAACACTCCACTTAGAATGCGCCTCTCTTCTTTTCTTTCCTATCATGCACATAGAGCTGGCTCACTGTGGGATGGCTGCCACCTCAAGCGGTTATACAGACTTTATTTGGAACTTACAGACTTTTTGTATGTTTGTTCTAATAACACTGGAGATTAGCCAACAGTGTGCTGAGAGTTCTTTATAATATGACTGACCAGATTTCAAACCATCTACGGGCAGGCTGGTTGTACAGAAGTCGATCTCTCAATTGACTTCTGTACAATCAGCCTTTGGAAAAAAAACGTTGCTTGATAAGTGCCGCCAGCTATAGCTGGTGGTGCTAAGTGTATTCTGATGGTGGAAAAGCCTCCTTACTATCAGACTACAATATCTTCAAACTGTAGTGCAATTTCTGGCAAGGTGCAGGGACCTTTCCTTGCGTTCTGCAAGGCTTGGCAGCCCATTCAAAAGGCTAGGCTGCTGTGCCACGGCTTGCAAAACGGCACTAGTGTGAACCGAGCCTTAAACATACCTCTCCTGGAATAACCGATTGCTAATTCTACTACTTCTTGTTGAGTGCCGACCTCAAGGGTAGCTTCTTGTTGTGTGCCGACCTCAAGGGTAGCTTCTTGTTGTGTGCCGACCTCAAGGGTAGCTTCTTCTTGTGTGCCGACCTCAAGGGTAGCTTCTTCTTGTGTGCCGACACCAAGGGTAGCTTCTTGTTGTGTGCCCACACCAAGGGTAGCTTCTTGTTGTGTGCCCACACCAAGGGTAGCTTCTTGTTGTGTGCCCACACCAAGGGTAGCTTCTTGTTGTGTGCCGACCTCAAGGGTAGCTTCTTCTTGTGTGCGACCTCAAGGGTAGCTTCTTCTTGTGTGCCGACATCAAGGGTAGCTTCTTCTTGTGTGCCCACACCAAGGGTAGCTTCTTCTTGTGTGCCCACACCAAGGGTAGCTTCTTGTTGTGTGCCCACACCAAGGGTAGCTTCTTGTTGTGTGCCCACATCAAGGGTAGCTTCTTGTTGTGTGCCCACACCAAGGGTAGCTTCTTGTTGTGTGCCGACCTCAAGGGTAGCTTCTTCTTGTGTGCGACCTCAAGGGTAGCTTCTTCTTGTGTGCCGACATCAAGGGTAGCTTCTTCTTGTGTGCCCACACCAAGGGTAGCTTCTTCTTGTGTGCCCACACCAAGGGTAGCTTCTTCTTGTGTGCCCACACCAAGGGTAGCTTCTTGTTGTGTGCCGACCTCAAGGGTAGCTTCTTCTTGTGTGCCGACATCAAGGGTAGCTTCTTCTTGTGTGCCGACACCAAGGGTAGCTTCTTCTTGTGTGCCGACACCAAGGGTAGCTTCTTCTTGTGTGCCGACATCAAGGGTAGCTTCTTCTTGTGTGCCGACACCAAGGGTAGCTTCTTCTTGTGTGCCGACATCAAGGGTAGCTTCTTCTTGTGTGCCGACATCAAGGGTAGCTTCTTCTTGTGTGCCAATGGACACAATCTGCAAGGTAGCAACTTGGACATCTGCCAATAATTTCATGGTCTGTTACAGAACAGACCTGCTCCGATTTGCTACAGCTAAATTTGGCAGAGCAATACTCAAAGCTTGTGGCTACTTTCTTCGTTTTTCTGGATTTAAAGTTTGTTTTTTGGGGGGCGATTTATTCTCTATCTCTGCCATAGATGGTAAACCATATACTCACCTTTCCAAAATTTTCCTTTCCTGGTGCATCTTTATGGCAACACATGCATTCTCACCCTTATGACAATTATATAAAAGCAGGCCTTAGAAAGAGGGGTCTTCAAAATGTATAAATTCCTGGTGTTACCGGGTTGAGGGGGCATGAACACCAGAAGAAAATTACAGAAAGGGGAATACACAATTTTCCATTTTGTTCCATATTGCGGAAACTACGAACACTAAAATATTTGCATGGCATCAGCCCGTACACTGTTTACACTCAACAAAAACCGTATAAAAACAAAACAAAAAAAAAACAAAACAGAAGTTGTCAATTGGTTTTGGACAGAAATGGTGAATTTCCTCATTGCTCAGATTCCTTTCTATTTACAGATCAGCTAGAAAGCCTTCAAACCACCCAAAAGATGAGATATTCGATTTTGGGGAAACTTAGCATAATTTACCGGAGTGGAAGAAACAAAACATGGGAGAAATACGGGAGTTTCCAAAAAATGCTACTTTCTTGCCTGTGCATGGCTTCAGTACTTCTGAACTACTGACTTTGAGGAAGTATGAAAAATGAAAGTCGGGGAAAATTCATCAAGTCCTTTACCTGTTCCAGCTCAGGGATTCAGAAAACAATGAAGACAGCCGATTCTCAGAGTGAAGAATCAGCAATAGTAGCCTCGGTTGACTTCTCATGAGTGGTGTACTTCAAGTGTGACTAGGTTGGAACATAATTCGAAGGTCAGATGGTAGGCTCACAATCTGCTGTTCTTGTGGAGACCTAATCTAAGTATGGGCAGCACAGTGGCTAAGTGTTTAGCACTTCCACCTGGCAGTACTAGGGTTGCCGGTTCAAATCCCAACCACGGCACCACCTGCCTGGAGTTTGCATGTTCTCCTTGTGCCTGCGTGGGTTTCCTCCGGGTACTCCGGTTTCCTCCCACACTCCAAAGACATGTTGGTAGGTGAATTGGCTCCTGTCTAAAATTGTCCTTCGTACAGTTGCAAAAAAAAGTATGTGAACCCCTTGGGATTACATGGAGATTTGCATGAATTGGGCATAAAATGTGCTCTGAACGTCATCTAAGTGTAGAAGAACACAGTCTGCTGAACATAATACTACACAAACATTAGATGTTGCCATGGTTTAATTGCACATAACATGTAAACATTCACAGTGCAGGGAGGAAAAAGTATGTGAACCTTTGGACTTAATAACTGGTTGACCCTCCTTTGGCAGCAATAACCTCAACCAAACGTTTCCTGTAGTTGCAGATCAGACCTGCACAACGATCTGGAGTAATTTTGAACCACTCCTCTTCACAAAACTGTTTCAGTGTAGCAATATTCTTGGGATGTCTGGTGTGAATCGCTCTCTTAAAGTCATGCCACAGCATTTCAATGGGGTTGAGGTCAGGACTCTGACTGGGCCACTCTGGATGTGAATGTACAATAGATATGTAAAGCTCTGCGTAACTTGATGGTGCTATAGAAGTACCTGAAATAAATAAATATATACGTATCACACCTCTGCCAGGACTGGAAGTGGAGTGTCGATCAACTGCAAGGTTTCTAAACTGGGGGTATCCGGAACCCTTGTGTTTCACAAGTGGTCCCTAGGGGTTCCGCAGCCACTACTTTGCAATCATTAGATGTGGTGCATGATTTATTTATTTTTTTGCTTCCCTCTGTTTTCTCCTGGTGATCTGGTCAATAAAACCCCTCCTGTATTAGAGCGCCCCCACTCTGGATGAAGAAGCACAGGGGTCACTTTTAGACAGCAGCATTGTCAGTTTGGGGAACGGGAGGATTAAACGTACTAGCAGATTTAGATACACTAACAAATTGAAGCCATGCACACTACAGTTACACAAGAATTGGTAAGCTGCAATATGATACAGGTTTATATCTTATAATAGTGTTGTGCATATAACCAATAAAACATCCAAAACATGTTAATTAAACACTTAGTGAATACAATAATTGCAATTTAAAAGTCCTTCATATGTGATATTATCCGTGCTTCTGTGATATATTCGCAACAGGTGCTCTTTATTCGTTATATCCGCATATATTCTTAAACGTGCTCCTTCACCAGAGACATACGTATACACTGAAGGAAATAAGTATTTGATCCCCTGCTGATTTTGAATGTTTGCCCACTCACAAAGAAATGATCGGTCTAAAAATCAAATGTTTGGTGTATTGTAACACTGAGAGACAGAACAGCAACAAAAACATTCAAAAGAAATGAATGTCTAGCAAATGATGACTGATTTGCGTGTTCATGAGGGAAATAAGTATTTGATCCCCTATCATTCAGCAGGATATCTGGCTACCAGGTGTCTTTCATACAGGTAACAAGCTGAGATTAGAAGCAGTCTCTTAAAGGGAGTGCTGCTAATCTCATTTTGTTACCTGTATAAAAGACACCTGTCCACAGGAGCAATCAAACTCTCCACCATGGCAAAGACCAAAGAGCTGTCCAAGGATGTCAGGGACAAGATGGTAGACCTACACAAGGCTGGACTGGGCTACCAAACTATGGCCAAGCAGCTTGGTGAGAAGGTGACAACAGTTGCTGCAATCATTCACAAATGGAAGAAACACAAAACAACTGTCAGTCTCCCTAGGTCTGGTGCACCATGCAAGATCTCACCTCGTGGAGTGTCAATGATCATGAGAACAGTGAGGACTCATCCCAGAACTACACGTGAGGATCTTGTCAATGATCTCCAGGCAGCTGGGACCTTCACTGTATATTCTCACCTCCTTATAGGACCCAAATTTCAAAGGTCAAATACCACTTTTCCCTTTTAACCTGGGTAGGTATACTGTATAGATGGCTCCACTTTCCTGTTGCAATCAGTCTTGTCTTCTCTTTATCCCACATATCCTCCTCATATATAAACAGAAACCCTGGCCATAGTGTAGTATTAAATATAGTTTGATTTATTAAAAAATATAAAGTCCACTCATATTTAAAAGTGTCCTACTGGGACACCGCAGTAAAAAAAAAAACCTGGTTATAATGCAATTCCAATGTGTTGAGGAATTTCCAAGATGGCGGCTCGTAAACTTCCTGTTTAGCGGCTTGACGTCATCAGCCCACCCTACAGGTTTGCTTTTGGGTTTAACCACCTAAGGCTCCGTTCACACCAATGCGGTTTTTTAGTGCTTTTTGCAGGAACGCACTGCAGTCCATTTAACATGGTTTCCTATGGAACATGTTCACATCTATGCTTTTTTTTTTTGAGCTGCTGCGTTTTTCGAAAGACATTACAGTTACAATACAATTTGGTACAAGAGGAAACAGAGGGCTCGGCTCATTTGAGCTTACAATCTAGGAGGAAGGGTTGAGTGATACAAAAGGTAATAGCTGTGGGGGGGATGAGCTGATGGAGGAAAAAAATGGCACTTTACTAGTTAAAAGTAGGATAGGCTTCTTAAAATAGAAAGGTTTTCAGGGATCGTCTAAAGGTGGATAGATTAGGAGACAGTCAGACAGATTGGGGTAGGGAGTTCCATAGGATGGGAGAAGCCCAGGAGAAGTCCTGGAGACGAGCATGGGAGGAGGTGACACGGGAACTAGAGAGCAGGTGTCTTGGGAGGATAGAAGAGAGCAGTTTGGTTGATATTTTGAGACCAGGTTGGTGATGTAGCTGGGGGCCGAGTTGTAGATGGCTTTGTAAGTTGTTGTTCGTATTTTGAATTTTATTTGTTGGGCGAAAGCCAGGAGGGATTGGCAGAGAGGGGTAGCAGACACTGAACAGTTGGTAAGGTGGATGAGCCTAGCAGCAGTATTCATGATGGACTGGAGGGTGGGTGGCCTACGTAAAGATAAGCCAATGAGGAGGGAATTGCAGTAGTCGAGAGATGACCAGGGAGGGAATTAAGAGCTTTGTGGTCTCATTGGTTAAAAAGGGGCGTATTCTGGAGATGTTGTGGAGGTTGAGGCGGCATGATTTGGACAAGGATTGGATAAAATGTGTGTTACTGCAACACATGATACACAGTGTGCTTTCAATCCGTTCATTTTGAATGACACCACAACACACCTACACAGCGCACCTCAATGCATTGTTGTCAACCACATGTGGCAGCACCCAACAACATATGGGCACAGTCCTACCGGGCCCTTAACCTCTTCACGCCAGCCGAACACAAATGTGCGGTCTCCCGGCGTCTGGGCTAGACGCCGAGCGGCCGCACATTTGAGTTTTACTAAAAAAAAAGACATGCTGAGAGCGAGCGCCCTGCACGTTCCCAGCACACATGTCCGGTACTCATGGAAAGGTCCCGATCTCCTCTTTCGATTGGGACTTTTCCCGATCATGTGACTGCCGTGACCGACGGTCACATGACTCTAAACCCCCGCCCCCCGGCTTCTGAAACTCTTAAAAGGTACTGGCGCGAAGCGATTAAAGGGCAGAACTATAAGGCAGAAGAAGGTTTATTTACGCAGTGCGGAGGAAAACTAATATGCTGGAATGTATGGAATATAGAAAAGCCAGACTTTTCCACATACCACACATTACATAATTACAGAAAAATGGTGGCATGAAACAGGATTATCTACTAAACAAGGCAGACGAAGCGTCATATGGAGCAAGCCTCGGTGTTCTACACCATCCAGACAGAACTACCAACAGCAGTCCATACACAAGACGCCATCACCATAGATAATCCTGAATCTAAGGGATGTATTTAGAATATATTAGCTGAACCATTCATTCTGTGAAACGACATGTACATTCCTTCTCTGTGTATGGGGCAAAATTGTTACACGACTACTTCCTCTCCAAGTCGAACATTAATTACTCAAAAAAAAAAAAAATATCAGAACATGTTCTATTGGACTGATTATATGTACGCTTCCCGCTACCCAGAAAAAAAAAAAAAAATTAATGCAAGGAACTATCTTTTGATCAGTAGATGGGTCCTCTCTGTGGAACGTATCTCATGATTGATAGATTATAGCAATTTGTGCTTATACAGCTTATGTAGTTGAGATTAGTTTTTAGGTGGGCAGCACAGGGGCTAAATGGTTTGCATTGCTGCCTGGCAGTACTAGGGTCATTGGTTCGAATCCCAACCAAGACACCACCTGCCTGGAGTTTGCATGTTCTCCCTGTGCCTGCGTAGGTTTCCTCCACCACGCCAAAGACATGCTGGTAGGATAATTGGCTCCTGTCTAAATTGTCCCTAGTATGTGTATGTATGAATGTGAGTTAGGGACCTTAGATTGTACGCCCTTTGAGGGTTAGGGACTGATGTGAATGTACAATATATATGTGTGTGTGTAAAGCACTGCATTGACGGCGCTATACAAGTACCTGAAACGAACTTGAAGCAGCTCTTGCTTGGCCCTATCCCGCTCTTCTTCTTCCTTCCTACCTTCCCCCATTCCCTGTTGCCCTACCCCTACTTTTTTTTTTTTGCAAGGAATCTCTCAGCTTAGCAATGGTCCAAGACGGGGTTTCTAAACCAAGGTTCCATGGAACCCTAGGGTTCCTTCAGAGGTTGCTAGGGGTTCCTCAGATGAGTAACCACTGACACCAATGATCTTTTTAGCGATCTGTAAGGATTCTTCCCAATGACCACAAATGTAAGAAGCATTCTTACCACTGACCATCACACTGATATACTGTGAGCTGTAAATATAATCATTTCTTTCAGGGCTTCCCTGAAGTCAAAAGGTTATTTCAGAGGTTCCTCCATGTTCAAAACCCTGAGAAAAGCTGATCTAAGACATATACACTATATTGCCAAAAGTATTGGTCCAGCCCTCCAAATCATGTGATTCAGGTGTTCCAATCCCCTCCATGGACACAGGTGTATACAATCCATCCCCTAGGCATGCAGACTGCTTCTACAAACATTGGTGAAAGAATGGGTCGCTCTCAGGAGCTCAGTGACTCCAAGCGTGGTCCCGTGATAGGTTGTCACCTGTGCAATAAGTCCATCCGTGACATTTCCTGGCTACTAAATATTCCACGGTCAACTGTTAGTGGGATTATAACAAAGTGGAAGCAACTGGGAACAGCAGTTGATACAAGGCAGGATGGATCCATGCTTTCATGTGGTTTACGCCACATTCTGACCCTACCATCTGAATGTTGCACCAACCAGTCTGCCCATTCTCCTCGGACCTCAACAAGGCATTTTCCTCCACACAACTGCCACTCGCTGGATATTTTCGGACCATTCTCTGTAAACCCTAGAGATGGTCATTCTGGAAAATCCCAGTAGATCAGCAGTTTTTGAAATACTCAGACCAGCCTGTCTGGCACCAACAACCATGCTCCAAGTCAATTAAATCCCCTTTCTTCCCCATTCTGATGCTCGGTTTGAACTTCAGCAAGACGTCTTCACCATGTCGCGTTGCTGCCATGTGACTGGCTGATTAGCAATTTGTGTTGCCAAGCAATTGAACAGGTGGACCCAATAAAGTGGCCGGTGAGTGTATATTTATTTCAGGTACTTATATAGCGCCGTAAATTTACGCAGCACTTTACATATATGTTGTACATTCACATCAGTCCCTAACCCTCAAGGGGCGTACAATCTAAGGGCCCTAACTCACATTCATATACTAGGGCCAATTTAAATAGGATACAATTAACCTACCAGCATGTCTTTGGAGTGTTGGAGGAAACCGGAGTACCCGGAGGAAACCCACACAGGCACAGGGAGAACATGCAAACTCCAGGCAGGAGGTGCTGTGGCTGGGATTTGAACCAATGACCCTAATACTGCCAGGCAAAAGTACTAACCATTTAGCCACTGTGCTGACCACATATATATCTACCTGGTGTTTGGCTTTAACCACCTGCCATATAGTCCAATGACGGACGCAAGGCGGTTCTCTCGTTCTGGGAGGACATCAAATGATGTCCTCCCATTCTCACCGCCCATGCACGGCTCAGGGAGCGCACGGCGATCGGCGGTGCGCTGTGTCCCTCGGACACAGCGGATCACCGATCACAGAAAGAGCCGAAGATGTCGGCTCGGTCATGTGATCAGCTGTGTCCAATCACAGCTGATCACATGTAAACAGGGAAATGCCTGTTATCTGCATTTCTCTCCTCTCGAGCTGTCACGCTGACAGAGGAGGAGAGCCAATAATCAGCTTTCCGCGAAGGGGACATCTACACTGATCATCAGGGCACTGATGATCAGTGTGCCCTGATGATCAGTGTAGCCCCAGCAGTGCCACTTGTCAGTGTCCATCAGTGCCTTGTGCCAGTGCCCATCAGTGCCACATCAGTGCCTACCAGTGCACATCAATGCCACATATCAGTGTCCATGTGAGCTGCCTTTCAGTGTCACCCATCCATGCCAATCAGTGCCACCTATCAGTGCTGCCTAACAGTGCTGCCTAACAGTGCCGCCTTTCAGTGCCCATCAGTGATGCCTGTCAATGCCCATCAGTGCCACCTATCAGTGCCCATCACTGCAGCCTCATTAGCGCACATCAGTGAAGGAGTAAAATCACTCATTTACAAAATTTTATAGCAAAAACTAAGAAAAAAACTTTTTTTTTTCAAAATTCAGTGGTTTTTGGTTTAAGAAAAAAACTAAAAAATCCAGAGGTTATTAAATACCACCAAAATAAAGCTCTGTCACAAAAAAAAATGATAAAAATTTCATATGGGTACAGTGTTGCATGACCGCGCAATTGTCATTCAAAGTGCAACAGCGCTGAAAGCTGGAAATTGGCCTGGGCAGGAAGGGGGTATAAGTGCCCTGTAGGCTAGCGGTTAAAGGATAAGCTCACCTTTTTGAAAAAAAATTATATTATGAAAAAAGTAACAAAATTCTCATATTTTTGCAGGGAAAAAAATGTGCATTTATTTTCTTCAGAGAAGCCTGTAGAGCAGCGGTTCTCAACCTGGGGGTCGCGACCCCTTTGGGGGTCGAACGACCATTTCCCAGGGGTCGCCTAAGACCATCGGAAAACACATATTTCCGATGGTCTTAGGAACCGAGACACCGCTGCTGTCTCCGGCGATGTGTGGGCGGGATGATATGCTGCCCCTGTCACCGCCTCCTCGCCGCTGATTGGCCACCGGAACTGTAGCTCAGGAGAGGCACACAGGCGGCCAATCACCGGCGAGAAGGTGGAGCTTGGAGAGGAGGAGCCGAGCGGCAGCGCGCGGAGATCGAAGAAGATCGAGGGAGCTGCAGGAACGAGTGAAGAGAGAGGCCAGAGAAGGAAGACAGCTGACAGGTAAGTGCAAATTTTGCTGCTGCAGCCAGGTATGCAGGCTGTAGATGGGAGAGGGAGAGAGCGAGCCCAGGCTGGAGCAGGGGTCAGCAAGGTAAGTATCATTGGTGTCAGTGGAAGGGATAGTACCCCATCATTTGTGTCACTAATACCAACGATGGGGCACTATTCCTCCCCCCACTGACACCAACGATGGGGCACTATTCTTCCCCTCACTGACACCAACGATGGGGCACTATTCCTCCCCCCACTGACACCAACGATGGGGCACTATTCCTCCCCCCACTGACACCAACGATGGGGCACTATTCCTCCCCCCACTGACACCAACGATGGGGCACTATTCCTCCCCTCACTGACACCAACGATGGGGCACTATTCCTCCCCTCACTGACACCAACGATGGGGCACTATTCCTCCCCTCACTGACACCAACGATGGGGCACTATTCCTCCCCTCACTGACACCAACGATGGGGCACTATTCCTCCCCCCACTGGCACCAACGATGAGACAGTATTCCTCCCCTCACTGGCACCAACGATGGGGCACTATTCCTCCCCCCACTGACACCAACGATGGGGCACTATTCCTCCCCCCACTGACACCAACGATGGGGCACTATTCCTCCCCCCACTGACACCAACGATGGGGCACTATTCCTCCCCCCACTGACACCAACGATGGGGCACTATTCCTCCCCCCACTGACACCAACGATGGGGCACTATTCCTCCCCCCACTGACACCAACGATGGGGCACTATTCCTCCCCCCACTGACACCAACGATGGGGCACTATTCCTCCCACTAACGCCAATGATGGGGCACTATTCCTCCCACTGATACCAATGATGGGGCACTATTCCTCCCACTGACACCAATGATGGGGCACTATTCCTCCCACTCATACCAATGATGGGGCACTATTCCTCCCACTCATACCAATGATGGGGCACTATTCCTCCCACTCATACCAATGATGGGGCACTATTCCTTCCACTGACACCAATGATGGGGCACTATTCCTCCCACTGATACTAATGATGGGGCACTATTCCTCCCACTGACACCAATGATGGGGCACTATTCCTCCCACTGACACCAATGATGGGGCACTATTCCTCCCACTGACAACAATGATGGGGCACTATTCCTCCCACTCATACCAATGATGGGGCACTATTCCTCCCACTGATACCAATGATGGGGCACTATTCCTCCCACTGACACCAATGATGGGGCACTATTCCTCCCACTGACACCAATGATGGGGCACTATTCCTCCCACTGATACTAATGATGGGGCACTATTCCTCCCACTGACACCAATGATGGGGCACTATTCCTCCCACTGATACCAATGATGGGGTACTATTCCTCCCACTCATACCAATGATGGGGCACTATTCCTCCCACTGATACCAATGATGGGGCACTATTCCCCCCACTGATACCAATGATGGGGCACTATTCCCCCCACTGACACCAATGATGGGACACTATTCCTCCCACTGACGCCAATGATGGGACACTATTCCTCCCACTGACGCCAATGATGGGACACTATTCCTCCCACTGACGCCAATGATGGGACACTATTCCTCCCACTGACGCCAATGATGGGACACTATTCCTCCCACTGACGCCAATGATGGGGCACTATTCCTCCCACTGACGCCAATGATTGGGCACTATTCCTCCCACTGACACCAATGATGGGGCACTATTCCTCCCACTGACACCAATGATGGGGCACTATTCCTCCCACTGACACCAATGATGGGGCACTATTCCTCCCACTGACACCAATGATGGGACACTATTCCTCCCACTGACACCAATGATGGGGCACTATTCCTCCCACTGATACCAACGATGGGACACTATTCATCCCACTGACATCAGTGATGGGGCACTATTCCTCCCACTCATACCAATGATGGGGCACTATTCCTCCCACTCATACCAATGATGGGGCACTATTCCTCCCACTGACACCAATGATGGGACACTATTCCTCCCACTGACACCAATGATGGGACACTATTCCTCCCACTGACACCAATGATGGGGCACTATTCCTCCCACTGATACCAACGATGGGACACTATTCATCCCACTGACATCAGTGATGGGGCACTATTCCTCCCACTCATACCAATGATGGGGCACTATTCCTCCCACTCATACCAATGATGGGGCACTATTCCTCCCACTCATACCAATGATGGGGCACTATTCCTTCCACTGACACCAATGATGGGGCACTATTCCTCCCACTGATACTAATGATGGGGCACTATTCCTCCCACTGACACCAATGATGGGGCACTATTCCTCCCACTGACACCAATGATGGGGCACTATTCTTCCCACTGACACCAATGATGGGGCACTATTCCTCCCACTGACAACAATGATGGGGCACTATTCCTCCCACTCATACCAATGATGGGGCACTATTCCTCCCACTGATACCAATGATGGGGCACTATTCCTCCCACTCATACCAATGATGGGGCACTATTCCTCCCACTGACACCAATGATGGGGCACTATTCCTCCCACTGATACTAATGATGGGGCACTATTCCTCCCACTGACACCAATGATGGGGCACTATTCCTCCCACTGACACCAATGATGGGGCACTATTCCTCCCACTGATACCAATGATGGGGTACTATTCCTCCCACTCATACCAATGATGGGGCACTATTCCTCCCACTGATACCAATGATGGGGCACTATTCCCCCCACTGATACCAATGATGGGGCACTATTCCCCCCACTGATACCAATGATGGGACACTATTCCTCCCACTGACACCAATGATGGGACACTATTCCTCCCACTGACGCCAATGATGGGGCACTATTCCTCCCACTGACGCCAATGATGAGGCACTATTCCTCCCACTGACGCCAATGATGGGGCACTATTCCTCCCACTGACGCCAATGATTGGGCACTATTCCTCCCACTGACACCAATGATGGGGCCCTATTCCTCCCACTGACACCAATGATGGGGCACTATTCCTCCCACTGACACCAATGATGGGGCACTATTCCTCCCACTGACACCAATGATGGGACACTATTCCTCCCACTGACACCAATGATGGGGCACTATTCCTCCCACTGATACCAACGATGGGACACTATTCATCCCACTGACATCAGTGATGGGGCGCTAGTCCTCCCACTGCAAAATTACAGTTATGAAGTAGCAACGAAAATAATTTTATGGTTGGGGGTCACCACAACATGAGGAACTGTATTAAGGGGTCGCGGCATTAGAAAGGTTGAGAACCACTGCTATAGAGCATTGCACTTGTGGTCAGTAGACCATGGATACAATGTCAAGCTCCTTCACACTCCCTCCAGTTGTCTTGCTCTTACCCGGGTCCGGAAGATCACGACCATCGTTGTAGTAGCACCAACTACTTCAGTGATCCTCAGCTTCCTCGGATGTCCCTCAGGTATGAAATATACATATTTAAATTACGCCAAACTAGACCAATGCGACTATAAAAATTAAACCTGTTCCTGGAGTTCAGCTTTAGTCAAAGTACAGAGAGGCCGTCTACACTTCAAAGCTGGCTGAGAACATAAACCACCATTAAACATGATGACTACCAGGTGACTCAGAGGACGGTCTGGGGCCGTGTGCCAACTTCTCCACCTATTGCATCCTCTTTCCAATGGGTCACATGCCGGGTCATACATCCACTGAAAACATTTCTCAAAGGATTGCCACCATCTGTTATCTAGACAGTCTTAGCTGAGAGCAAATGTAATTCAGGCAACATACGGGAGCCCCTAGGTCTACTGTGATCGAGCAGGGATAGGAGAATGCCAGCAAGGAAGTACGACTCAGAATCCCATCAAAAAGGAAATGGCTTTTTAAATTGTTTTTGGTTTCCTTTTTTCTCATTTCTGAATTTTTTTTTTCACATACATATAAAATATTGTGAGTTCAGCACTCCAAGTATACTATATCTTATTAACCACTTGCCCTCCAGAGAATTTCCCCCCCCCCCCTTCCAGACCAAGACATTTTTTGCAATACGGCGCTGCGTTACTGTAAAAGGACAATTGCACGGTCATGCGGCGCTGCACCCAAATGAAATTTGTCTTTTTTGCCCTCACAAATAGAGCTTTCTTTTGGTGGTATTAGATCACTTGTGCTGGATTTTTTTGCGCTATAAACAGATTGTAAGCTCCCAGGTTCAGGGTCCTCCTAACCCTCTTGTATTGAACTGTATTGTTGCTGTATTGTCTCCCTTTATATTGTAAAGCGCTGAGCTAACGGTTGGCGCCATATAAATCCTGTATAATAATAATAATAATAATAATAATATATAAATCCTGTATAATAATAATATATAAATCCTGTATAATAATAATATATAAATCCTGTATAATAATAATAATAATAATAATAATATATAAATCCTGTATAATAATAATAATAATAATATATAAATCCTGTATAATAATAATAATATATAAATCCTGTATAATAATAATATATAAATCCTGTATAATAATAATAATAATATATAAATCCTGTATAATAATAATAATAATAATATATAAATCCTGTATAATAATAATAATAATAATAATAATAAATAAATCCTGTATAATAATAATAATAATATATAAATCCTGTATAATAATAATATATAAGTCCTGTATAATATTAATATATAAATCCTGTATAATAATAATAATAATAATAATATATAAATCCTGTATAATAATAATAATAATATATAAATCCTGTATAATAATAATAATAATATATAAATCCTGTATAATATGAATATATAAATCCTGTATAATATTATTTAAATCCTGTATAATATGAATATATAAATCCTGTATAATATAATAAATAAATCCTGTATAATAATAATAATAATAATAATAATAATAAATCCTGTATAATAAACAGAAAAAAGACCGACAATTTTGGAAAAAAAAAAAACAGTATTTTTTACTTTTTGCTATAAAACATGTCCAATAAAAAAAAATTTTAAATTCAAATTTCGTCATAAATTTAGGCCAAAATGTATTCTGCTCCATGTTTTTGCTAAAAAAAAATAATCCCAATACATGTAAATTAATTGGTTTACATGAAAGTTATAACATCTACAAATTTATTTTTTTTTATATACTACTAATGGCGGCAATCAGCGACTTAGTCCTCATGCACACGGGACGTTTTTACAGCGGCTGTTTTTGGCTTTTAAGTTTTTTTCTACAGCCAGCATTTTTGGATTTTTTTTTTTAAATTAGGAGGGGGATAAAAAAAAAAAAACCCTAAAAAAAAATGCAAAAACACGAAAAAATGCCGCTAAAAGCTAATGCAAAAATACTGAAAAATGCAGCTAAACACGAATGCAAAAACACTAAAAACCGCAAAACACAGAAAAACTCAAGTTTTTCACATGACTTTACACAGCTAATGTTACCAGTGTTACAGTATGCATGGAGCCTTATAGTGGGATTGCAGCGGGTATTCTGACAATGGGGGAACTGAGTGGGTGCCACTGACACTGGCTAATAAAAAGCACTGACACTGTACTAATGACACTGGGCATCAAGGGGTTAACATCTGGGGAGATCAAAGGGTTAACTGTGTGCGGTTTTACTCTGTGCCGTGTGTCTGTGCTTTCCACTGTAAAATCTGGGGAGATCAAAGGGTTAACTGTGTGCTGTTTTACTCTGTGCTGTCTTTTACTAGGGAGACATGCTCTCTACTGTGCAGAGAGATACAAAGCAGCATGTCCAGGAGAGAGATGTGTTGTCTACACACAAATCTCTCCCGTCAGCTTTCCCCAATGATCGCCGAGTGCCGGCCGGAAACTGCCAATAGCGGCATGGGTAGAGTAGAGTGCGTGCCCCCCCCCCCCATCCGGAAATGCAAAACCGTGCTTCTGCTATAGGACAGTTATCTGTTAAGCCTCTTTCACAAGGGCAGCCACGGGGCAGTAAAAGCAGGTGGCTTCTTTTACTGTCCCCTGGCTGCCCATGTGAAAGAGGCTTAACTGATAACTGTCCTATAGCAGAAGCGTTTTTCTGACAATGACACCCCCCCCCCCCCGATTGTCCACCTAACACATTACATGCAGCTGCAGAGGATAGTACATGTGCCGCAGTGGCGATGATTTGCGTTTTCGGCAAATTTAACTTGGCATTCCAATTTTGACCGGCAGCCAAACGCTTGGCTTGTGGTTGAGGCACAATGTTTCTATTATTGTTGTTGGCTGTGAAGCGCTGTGGTAGTTCATTGATTTTTCCTATCAGTATATCTGCTTGCCCGTATATCCCGTACAGCAAGCAGATATACTGACAGGTCTGCAGGAGACCTGCATGGCACCTGTGATCTACTGAACCCTGGTACAATGCTTTACAGGCTCCTGCAGCCAAAAATAATAAATGCACAAACACCAGTCTTGAAGTAAATCAGGAAATAGACCAGTTTATTTTAACACAGATACAAGATATATACACTCAAGGGAACAGCCTCCCCTCCCTGCATAATGACACAGGACGGGGCAATCTACATTTAGTAACAAGAGATACACCAGCAGACAGTCACATCAGAAGGGAGGGCTGCTGGAGACACCCCCCACCAAGCCAATACACAAACACATACATCCCATAATAGTTTGCTTCCAAGTAAGACACACAATAGAACAGTGCTGGCGAACCTTTTTGAGCCCGAGTGCCCAAACTGCAACCCAAAACCAACTTATTTCTTTCAAAGTGCCAACACTGCAATGAAACCTGAATATCGAGCTTTTGGTTTAGAAAAAACAACTCGTACAGTAGTGCAAACTAATTAACAGTACAGGGATGACCAGAGACTGCGGACAGTACAGGGATGACCAGAGACTGCGGACAGTACAGGGATGACCAGAGACTTCAGACACAGTACAGGGATGACCAGAGACTGCAGACACAGTACAGGGATGACCAGAGACTGCAGACACAGTACAGGGATGACCAGAGACTGCAGACACAGTACAGGGATGACCAGAGACTGCAGACACAGTACAGGGATGACCAGAGACTGCAGACACAGTACAGGGATGACCAGAGACTGCAGACACAGTACAGGGATGACCAGAGACTGCAGACACAGTACAGGGATGACCAGAGACTGCAGACACAGTACAGGGATGACCAGAGACTGCAGACACAGTACAGGGATGACCAGAGACTGCGGACAGTACAGGGATGACCAGAGACTGCGGACAGTACAGGGATGACCAGAGACTGCGGACAGTACAGGGATGACCAGAGACTGCGGACAGTACAGGGATGACCAGAGACTGCGGACAGTACAGGGATGACCAGAGACTGCGGACAGTACAGGGATGACCAGAGACTGCGGACAGTACAGGGATGACCAGAGACTGCGGACAGTACAGGGATGACCAGAGACTGCGGACAGTACAGGGATGACCAGAGACTGCGGACAGTACAGGGATGACCAGAGACTGCGGACAGTACAGGGATGACCAGAGACTGCGGACAGTACAGGGATGACCAGAGACTGCGGACAGTACAGGGATGACCAGAGACTGCGGACAGTACAGGGATGACCAGAGACTGCGGACAGTACAGGGATGACCAGAGACTGCGGACAGTACAGGGATGACCAGAGACTGCGGACAGTACAGGGATGACCAGAGACTGCGGACAGTACAGGGATGACCAGAGACTGCGGACAGTACAGGGATGACCAGGGACTGCGGACAGTACAGGGATGACCAGGGACTGCGGACAGTACAGGGATGACCAGGGACTGCGGGGACAGTACAGGGATGACCAGAGACTGCGGACAGTACAGGGATGACCAGAGACTGCGGACAGTACAGGGATGACCAGAGACTGCGGACAGTACAGGGATGACCAGAGACTGCGGACAGTACAGGGATGACCAGAGACTGCGGACAGTACAGGGATGACCAGGGACTGCGGACAGTACAGGGATGACCAGAGACTGCGGACAGTACAGGGATGACCAGAGACTGCGGAAAGCACAGGGATGACCAGAGACTGCGGACAGTACAGATGACTGCTGACCTTTGGGGAGGGAGGGGGAGGGGGTACCTGAATTTGACAGGTACCCGCTCTTACTTCTGCAGAGTTTTTTTTGTTATCTTACCTGTTCCTTTATCCAGCCGCGCGCTGTCTTCCCGGCTTCTGTAGTGTGGGCGCTCGTCGGACAGCCGGATGCCCAGTGCGCATGCGCGAGAAGCGCTGCGCTTTGTGATTGGTCCGGCGGCTTCTGGGATCTGTCATGTGTCCCAGGTACCGCCTTACCATTCACAAAGAGCACTGCTTCTTGCGCATGCACACTTGGGACCCGGCTGTCACGCACACTACAGAAGCCGGGAAGACAGCGCGCCGCTGGATAGAGGGACAGGTACGGTCCCACTGCAGAGCTGAGCGGCCGGCCCAGTATTCTGACACGGCGGCGGTAGAAATACCGGACGGGCCGCTCTATATTCGCTCCATAAGACGCACTGACATTTTCCCCCCTTTTTTGGGGGAAGAAAAGTGCGTCTTATGGAGCGAAAAATACGGTATTCTCCTGGCGTGCCCACAGATAAGGCTCGGCGTGCCGGCTGTGGCACGCGTGCCACGGGTTCGCCATCACTGCAATAGAACAATGGGATGCAACCACATGGCATTAAACAATCAACAACCCCCCACCCCAAAATTAGGACAGATCACCCTGTACCCCTAACAGGCACAGGGTGACTTACACATAATAGGGATATGGTGTGGTGAGACAGGGGTCGTCCCACCTCTCCAAAGTGAGCTGTGTTTCATGGGCCCCCCACCCAAAGCGACTCCCGTCACAGCTTTGTTATGTACAACACAATGTATAGAGCGCAGTGGTTAACAGTATGTGTCATGGTGCCACTTATATTGTTGGCCAGCACAAGGAAAAGATGGTTGGCATTTGTGGTCAATGGCAGGAGAAAAAAAAAAAAAAAAAAAAAAAAAAAAAAAAAGACAGATGCTCCATGGTCAGCAGGATAGAAAAATGTCCAGCACTGGTGGTCAGGGAGGAAAAACACCTGGCAACAGAGATCAGTGGCAGGGGCGGCTCCAGACAAATTTTTTTGGGGGGTGTTATGCTGGTGCTTGAAGCAGAAGTGTGAGTGCTAATGTGGTGCCCAAAGCGCGCTGCCTACCATGCACATGTGAGCGTGACAAAAAAGTAGGCATGGTCAGCAAGTGGGCATGGTCAGCAAGTGGATGTTTTTTCATGGTCCATGGTTTGTAGTATAACACTTTTCCCCCTTTAAAGATCAAATAAGACCTGGGAGGTGAACTGAGGAATAACACAAGCCCAGCTGGAGTGAGAAATGAACCCCCCCCCCCCAGCTTGTGTCAAATTCAGCAATAACCCCAGCACAGCAAAATAATTATCTCCCAGCACTTCACAATAATTAACCCCTTCATAGAAATTAACCCCAAGTACAGCACAGTAATTAACCTGGGTCGAATACTTAACCCTCAGCATGGCACAGTAATTAAACCCCACCACTACTGCACAACAATTAGACCCCAAAATTACACAACAATTAGACCCCAACACTGCATGAAAAATAACCCACAGCACGTCACAACAAATAACCCCCAGCATGGAACAGTAATTAAACCCCACCACCACTGCACAGTTGACCCTCAACATTGCACAACAATTAGACCCCAAAATTACACAACAATTAGCCCCCAACACTGCATGATAAATAGCGCACAGCACATCACAACAAATAACCCCCAGCACGGCACAGTAATTAAACCCCACCATACTGCACAGTTGACCCTCAACATTGCACAACAATTAGACCCCAACACTGCATGAAAAATAACCCACAGCACGTCACAACAAATAACCCCTAGCATGGAACAGTAATTAAACCCCACCACCACTGCACAGTTGACCCTCAACACTGCACAACAATTAGACCCCAAAATTACACAACAATTAGCCCCCAACACTGCATGATAAATAGCCCACAGCACGGCACAACAAATAACCCCCAGCACGGCACAGTAATAAACCCCAGCACAACACAATAATAATTGCAGAGCACAGCAATAAACCTCCAGCACTACTCATTATTTAACCCCCAACATTGCACAATAATACTCCGGTTTCCTCCCACACTCCAAAGACATGCTGGTAGGTGAATTGTTTCCTGTCTAAATTGGCCCTAGTATGTGTATGTATGAATGTGAGTTAGGGACCTGAGATTGTACGCCCCTTGAGGGTTAGGGACTGATGTGAATGTACAATATATATATGTAAAGTACTGCGTACATTGATGGCGCTATACAAGAACTCGTAATAATAATAATAATAATATTAATAATAAAGCCTCAACACTGCACAATAATAAACCCCCAGCAGTATAGCAATCAGTTGGCCCCTCCTCTGTATATCAATAAAAAGCAAACAAGCAGCGCAATCTTACATTTCCTCTATAAAATTGTACAAATGGACTTAAGTGCAATGGTATATATGGATATCCAGTGCAAATCAACCAAATGTATTGCAATATAGTAGTGATGGTGTCACCCTCTCTGCAAAAATATTTTTGAGAAATTGCAGAGCTGCAATGTACAAGCAATGGCGAAACACCCATACAATACATACAATAATAATAGCAGAGGTGCAAACCAACCAGTGTATTAGAACACAGTAGTGATGGTGTCACCCTTTCTGCAAATATAAAAATATATAATCCCCCTGCGCTCCACTGGTATGAACAAACACAACCCCAAAATATTGCAAAGCTGCAATGTACAAATAGTGGTGAAACCCTATATATATATATATATATATATTTATTCATAATAATACATGTACAATATGTACATTGATTTTACATTTATTATATAAATATATATAATTTCTTAACTTTTGCAGAGAGGGTGACACCATCACTACTATGTTCTAATACAGGGGTGGCCAACTGTGGCCCTCTAGCTGTTTCCAAACTACAAGTCCCATGAGGCATTGCAAAACTGACAGTTACAAGCATGACTCCCAAAGGCAGAGGCATGATGGGACTTGTAGTAATCAACAGCTGGAGGGTCACAGTTGCCCACCCCTGTTCTAATACACTGATCTGTATCTCTTCTTTTATTGTACATAGGGGGTTTCACCATTGTTTCTACATTGCAGCTCTTTCTCAATGTGTTTGCAGAGAGGGTGACACCATCATTGTATTTGTACACTTTTATAGAGGAAGGGTAGGGCTGCGCTGCATTTTTAGTTTTTATTGATTCATGTTGGACGTGGGAACACATCAATGTTAGCAGCAACTGGATAAAAAGAGTATATGGTTATTGCTTCTGAGTTTTTGTTTGTTTTGGTCATGTGGTAGTTGTTTTATTTGATTCGGTATGTCCTCTGAATACTGGTAGCAGTGGACCTGAATACTTGGGGTCAGTGTGCCCCTGTTTTCTGGTCAGTCCCCTTGTATACTAGTGGTCAGGGCACTCAAAGAATAGGTGCAGGATGTCCACCACGCTCCCACCTCAATAAAAATGACCCCCTTTCCCCCATTGAGGGGGGGCATGCCACATCATAAGGTGGTTCTGGCCGCCAAACTGTACTAAAAGTAGAAGGGCCTTAAAGGGGCATTGTTAAAAACCAGGAGTGCATTATACACATGGTGCAGAGTTCAAGAGGATGCTACATACAGAGTGCAGGGTTCAGGAGTGTGTGGGACACGTCCTTTCCCGCTGCTACTGAGAGCATTCCAGTGGCTAATCTGAAAGCCATCCATCTGCTGGAAAAAAAAAAAAAAAAAAAAAAAAAAAAAAAAAAAGATACTGGGGTTATGGCTGATATCTCCAGTAAACCACTTGAAAACCGAAATGTTTATATACGTATTGCGGTCTTCAAGTGGTAATGGGTAGAACAAATGCCTGATATTGGTGGTTAATGGAAGTAAAGAAACGCCTGATATTGGTGGTAATGGGTCTAAAGAAACGCCTGACATTGGTGGTAATGGGAGTAAAGAAACGTCTGACATTGGTGGTAATGGGTGTAAAGAAAATGCCTGACATTGGTGGTAATGGGTGTAAAGAAAACGCCTGACATTGGTGGTAATTGGTGTAAAGAAAACGCCTGACATTGGTGGTAATTGGTGTAAAGAAAACGCCTGACATTGGTGGTAATGGGTGTAAAGAAATGCCTGACATTGGTGGTAATGGGTGTAAAGAAACGCCTGACACTGGTGGTAATGGGTGTAAAGAAACGCCTGACACTGGTGGTAATGGGTGTAAAGAAACGCCTGACACTGGTGGTAATGGGTGTAAAGAAACGCCTGACACTGGTGGTAATGGGTGTAAAGAAACGCCTGACACTGGTGGTTAATGGGTGTAAAGAAACGCCTGACATTGGTGGTAATGGGAGTAAACAAGCACCTGACATTTGTGGTAATGGGAGTAAACAAACGCCTGACATTGGTGGTAATGGGTGTAAAGAAACACCTGACATTGGTGGTAATGGGTGTAAAGAAACGCCTGACATTGGTGGTAATGGTAATAAAGAAACGCCTGACATTGGTGGTAATGGGAGTAAACAAGCGCCTGACATTGGTGGTAATGGGAGTAAACAAGCACCTGACATTGGTGGTAATGGGAGTAAACAAGCGCCTGACATTGGTGGTAATGGGAGTAAACAAGCACCTGACATTGGTGGTAATGGGAGTAAACAAGCGCCTGACATTGGTGGTAATGGGAGTAAACAAGCACCTGACATTGGTGGTCAACTTCAGTAGGAACTAACAGAAGGAGGAAAATCATGGAGTTGGTGGTCAGTAAGAGGAAGAAAGTACTCAACGTCGGTGGTCAATGACAGAAAATAAATGCTGTATAAAAAGGTCAATACAGTATAAAACTAAGGCTAGATTTAGATGTGTGGCAGTTTATGTCGTCTGTTCAATGCCTGTTTTAACTCTATAAATGCTGCACCCCCATGCCACAACTGCATGCATTGCTCCCAAATGCATTGCGGCCCCATTCGCTTGAATAGAAATCGTAGTGAGAGGAGCAGGATTAGACGTCCTCTCTATACTTAGTCCTCTGCGACTGTACGGTGGAGCACTTGGTAGCAATGTAAAGCATGGGCAGCTTGACTATGCACAAACCGGCAGCTTGGCATACAGTCCAGCGGGATAGTTACTTCCAGGTGGATGTGCGTTATAACGGAACCGCCCCAGACTGCGCTTGGGTACTTCCGTTAGAATACCGCTTCCCCGTCCGAACACCGACAACAGACACCACAGCAGACCATACAAGACTAGACGACACCAGTCTGGAAGTAAACCAGGAGGTAGACTAGTATATTTGAACACAGATACAAGATATACACTCAGGGGACAGTCCCCCCTCCCTTCATAATGACATGGGGTGGGGCAATCTACATTTAGTAACAAGAGACACACAGGTATTCAAACTTCACACCAGCAGACAGTCCCAACAGGAAGGAGGGCTGCTGGAGACACCCCCTACTAAGCTAATATACATACATCCCATAATAGTTTGCTCCCAAGCAAGACACACAATAGTACAATGGGATGCAACCACATGACATTAAACAATCAACAACCCCCCACCCCACTATTAGGACAGATCACACTGTGCCCCTAACAGGCACAGGGTGATTTACACATAAGAGGGATATGGGGAGCCGAGACAGGGGTCTCCCCACCTCTCCAAAGTAAGCTGGGTTCCATGGGCCCCCCACACAAAGCGACTCCCGTCACATGCGTTTCATGCGAACTGCGCATGGTCATCCTGCAAAGAAGGAGAAAAAGTATGCCGTAGATATATTGGGGTCAGATGTTGGAATGAGTGTTCGGGACACAGTCCACATCTGTGGAACAAAAGGGTCCATCTGAGAGACACCAAGACTTGGCTAAAATTTTGGGACAATCCCATGGAATCCGTGACTGTTGGGAGACATGCAATAAAACCTGAGTTGTATGTAATCTTATGGTTTCTGTATAGTCTAGCAACCAACAAATCTAAAATATTGAACCTAACTGATGGATTACCCGTACATGGATGTTTGAGATACGTTACTATGTACCTTGTGTTTGCAGGCATTTTCACACGGAACAAAAGAAAAAACACACACCAGTCTCAAAATGCCTAAAGCAACCTTTGTTCTGTCCCTTAAAAAGAAGTTCAGCCCCAAGACGTGTGTAGTTGGCCTGTAAAACCAACGACTTGTTGATCTCTGCAGATTCTCGATGAGTCAGTAAGAATTCTCAGATTCTGAACGTAAGCAAATATGACTGGAAGAACCAGAAAGAAAAACGAGAGTTGTGTGGTTTCAGAACAGAAACGTATTCCTCACGAGTATATTATATACGTGTGAGTGAGTTATGACATTCCAGCCATCATAGCAACCCATGTATGTACAGTTGCAAGAAAAAGTATGTGAACCCCTTGGGATTACTTGGAGTTTTGCATGAATTGGGCATAAAATGTGCTCTGAACGTCATCTAAGTCACAACAATAGAAGAACACAGTCTGCTGAACATAATACTACACAAACATTAGATGTTGCCATGGTTTAATTGCACATAACATGTAAACATTCACAGTGCAGGGAGGAAAAAGTATGTGAGGCCCTAGCTTAATGACTTCTCCCAGAGCTAATTGGAGCCAGGAGTGAGCCAACCTTGACTCCAATCAGTGTGATGAAATTGGATGTGTTGCTGACAGCTGTCCTGCCCTTAAAAAACACACACCTGTTTTGGGTTTACTGGTTTCAAGAAGCACTGTCTGATGTGAACCATGCCTCACAGAAAAGAGCTCTCAGAAGACCTACGATCAAGAATTGTTGACTTGCATGAAGCTGGAAAGGGTTACAAAAGTATCTCCAAAAGCCTTGATGTTCATGTGTCCACAGTAAGACAAACTGTCTACAAATGGAGAAAGTTTAGCACTGTTGCTACTCTCCCTAGGCGTGGTCGTCCTGTAAAAATGACTGCAAGAGCACAGCGCAGAATGCTGCATGAGGTAAAGAAGAATCCCAGAGTGTCAGCTAAAGACCTACAGAAATCTCTGGCACATGCTAACATTTTTGTTGACACATCTACAATAAGGAAAACATTAAACAAGAATCTGTATGTATGGAAGGATTGAGATCAGTTTACTTTAACCCCTTCCTACACACAATGAGTATATTACGTTCCCCAGCATGGTTTCCTGTGCCATGCATATGTTAATGAACGCCCTTTCTTTTGAGAGCCAACACTTTTGCGTGGCTTCTTTTTCTCAATCCCAGCAATTACCAACATCCAGCATCCCAACTGAAGATGGAAAACCAATCAGAATGGTTTCCAATCATGTGACCACTGTGTCAGCCATTGAGTTATTGTTCCGTTAACCAACACATGCTGACGCTATTACATTTGGTCCAGGAATCTAAGCATCAATGGCAACTGGTCAAGGAAAGGGTTAAAAATATACCTATAGAATCACAATCCTCCAAAGAAGTTCTAAAAAAAAAAAAAGCAAAAAAAAACACACTGTTACAATTCTGGTAGTAGTGCACCAAAATGAAAACCCCGATGCCAGAACCAAAAATTCAGGATGCACTTGGCCAGAAACAGAAAAAAAAAAAAAATAATATATATTTTTTAAATATATAATTGTATTATATTCAACTTTTCAATGAACATCATAAATTTAAAAAGAATATGAATCCAAAAAATACAATCCAGTAACGTAAAATAAAGTTTACTGAAAGTAACACACAAAAGTTGGACATTAAATATATACATTTTTTATTCATTTTTTTTTATAAATATTAAAAAAAAAAAAAAAAAAAAAGGGCACAACACAGAATGGCAAAGAGCCTCTATGTTTACGTAGACATATTTTCACTTTTAAACAATGCAGAGCTCCGTCCTGTCAGTGGGGGTTTGTTTCCAGCACATCCCTTAGTAAAATCAGTACACTACATACAAAAAGCACTAGTTATGCACACATTTAACTAGGGGTGAACCAAAATTTCGGAGGTCAAAACGATTCGGCCGAAAACAACCCTATCGGACGATATTAAAAAAAAAGCGCGAAATTAAAAAAAAAAAAGCACTGATACAGGTGCCAAAAAAACCCGCCCACTTGCCGCTGCCGACACTGGCCGCCGCTCAGTGGTTCTCAGCCTTACCTGAGGAAACCACCGAACGATCCTGGCGCTGGGCATAGAGATGAGTGAAGGGAAGATGGCTTCCACTCATCTCTATGCCCTTTGAGGACCGGAGAGATGCCACTTCCGGTTCCGGACATTTTTTTTTTAAAGCTTTAGATCAATGATTTTTTTGATCGAATGCTTTACGTTGTAGAGGAGAGATGTGGGGTCTTATTGACCCCATATCTCTTCATAAAGAGGACCTGTCACTAATTATTTCTATCACAAGGGATGCATGCATTCCTTGTGATAGGAATAAAAGTGATTAAAATTTTATTTAAAGAGACAGTGTAAAAAAAAATAAATAAATTCTAATTCAATTAAATAAAAAGTTTAAAGTGCCCCCGCCCCCCGTGCTCGCAAACGGTGTTCAAACCACGCACGTGAGGTATCGCCATGAACGTCGGAGCAAGAGCAATAATTCTAGCACTAGACCTCCTCTGTAACTTTAAACTGGTAACCTGTAGAAATTTTTAAAGCATCACCCATGAAGATTTTTTAAGTACCGCAGTTTGTCGCCATTCTACGAATGTGCGCAATTTTAAAGTGTGACATGCTGGGTATCTATATACTCGCTGTAACATCCCCTTTCATATTTTACAAATAAATTGGGGTGTATATTGCGTTTTATTTTGTTTTTTTAATCAAAGTATTTTTTTCCAAAAAAATATATAAATTTTTTTAAAACTGCCCATTTTGGTTTCGGTTTTCAGCCAAGCGCATCCTGAATTTTGGTTTTCAGCACCAGAATTTTCATTTCGGTGCACCACTACACTTAACCTTTTGATTGCATAATTAATGTTTTATATTTGGTTGTCAACACTCTAAACTT
Organism: Staurois parvus; assembly: GCF_062004578.1. Taxonomy (NCBI): domain Eukaryota; kingdom Metazoa; phylum Chordata; class Amphibia; order Anura; family Ranidae; genus Staurois; species Staurois parvus. The sequence goes on from NW_028318281.1 coordinate 1,088,090, forward strand.
CCCAAAGAGAAGAATCTTGTCATTGAAGAGGTATGCAATGCATGCAGTTGGAAAGATCTCCAGCTGATATTTCTCACCTTTAGAATGTACAGCAGGGCGTATAACATGTAGGTCCCCATCCAGGAGAGACACAGCCTGCTCTCCCAGCTAGCTAGCCCTTAAATATGCTCTCAATTGTGACGTCCACCTGTGGTGCGGCCACTAAGACTAGTCAATGCACAACTGCGAAGTAGGGTTGGTTTGGTAGGGTTGAGGTCAGAGGGCTCCGTCGAGGCCACTGAAGTTCCTCCACACCGAACTGGTCAAGCCATGTCTTTATAGAGCTAGCTTTACCACAAGGTTTGAAAAGTGCAATTGTCTAAAAATCACTTTGTATGATTAACAAAACTCAATATTTACAGAACAAGATAAATAAAACTCTACATACTGGAAAAAGAGAACTCAAATAGACAAGGGTAGGGGATCTTCAGAAGAATATCTGCATCAGCTTCTGTTGAGGACAACAAAACCATTTTCTCACAACCGCCATTGTCCTTGTCTTCCTGTTACTATTTATTAAGGGCATTGTATGGACATGGTCTCAGTCATCTCATCTTCTACTTTTAGGTTCCTTCCTTTCCAAAAGTCCCCTAGTACTTCCTCTTTTTAGGTTTTAAAATGCCCACCCCCTGGTCACTCACCATGGCTGGCCCTTATTCCACCCCTCACCCCCCACGGTTTGAAATACGAAAAAAAAAACCCTATTCATACAGTTTTCTGAAGTCTTCAGGGGTCTCCAAACTATGGCACTCCAGCCAGTGGTGTATTTAGGTTTTGTGCTGACCTAGGCAACACAAAAATTGGTGCCCCCCCATGCAGAAAGAGCCTGACATTGACCAAGAACACCCGTGTCTGACACCCCGAGCCTTCCACTATCACTGCCCCCCATACACCAGCCACCATCCCCCATGGCGAGAGAGAAAAAGACACTCACCTTCACAGCTCTGGACATCCCCAGGATGGAGAGTCGGGCTGTGCATACACCAGTGTTTCTCAACTCCAGTCCTCATGGACCCCCAGCAGGTCATGTTTTCAGGATTTCCATTATTTTGCACAGGTGATTTGATCAGTTTCACTGCCTTAGTAATTACCACAGCTGTTTCATCTGAGGGAAATCCTGAAAACATGACCTGTTGGGGGTCCATGAGGACTGGAGTTGAGAAACACTGGCATACACTGTCATGAAACCCACAGCATCACTCGGAACCCACCAGGTTCCCATGCCACATGTGTCCCTTCTTCCGCCCCTTCTTCCAGTGGTGCCCCCCCTGAAAAATGTCGCCCTAGGCAAATGCTTTGTTTGCCTTGTGGTAAAATACACCCCTGACTCCAGCTGTTGAAGTGTTACAAGTCCCATCATCTTGCAAGGCCTCATGGGACTTGCAGTTCCTCAACACCTGAAGGGCCATAGTTTGGAGACCCCTGTTCTAGCCAAAGCAGTGGCGTCAGAGGAGGTTTCTCTTGCAGCAACAGAGGTATGGGCATTCTTCCAGGAATGAGCAGTGTTCAGATAATCCTGTGAGTGTTGCCCAGTCCTGGAGTACCATGAGCCTGTGCAATAATGAGCTCCCTAGGGTAGGGCATGTAAATGAGAGGCTGGGCTCACAGAAGGACTCAAGAGTCATCCTGTTCAAAGAAGGACCGACAGTGCTGGAATGAGGCGGAAGTCTGGTAGAGAAAGACTGGCTCTAATTATATATATATATATATACAGTCAGGTCCATAAATATTGGGACAGCGACACAATTCTAACATTTTTGGCTCTATACACCATCACAATGGATTTAAAATGAAATGAACAAGATGTGCTTTAACTGCAGACTGTCAGCTTTAATTTGAGGGTATTTACATCCAAATCAGGTGAATGGTGTAGGAATTACAACAGTTTGCATATGTGCCTCCCACTTGTTAAGGGACCAAAAGTAATGGGACAGAATAATAATCATAAATCAAGCTTTCACTTTTTAATACTTGGTTGCAAATCCTTTGTAGTCAATTAGAGCCTGGAGTCTGGAATGCATAGACATCACCAGACGCTGGGTTTCTTCCCTGGTGATGCTCTGCCAGGCCTCTACTGCAACTGTCTTCAGTTCCTGCTTGTTCTTGGGGCATTTTCCCTTCAGTTTTGTCTTCAGCAAGTGAAAAGCATGCTCAATCGGATTCAGGTCAGGTGATTGACTTGGCCATTGCAGAACATTCCACTTCTTTCCCTTAAAAAACTCTTTGGTTGCTTTTACAGTCTGCTTTGGGTCATTGTCCATCTGCACTGTGAAGCGTCCAATGAGTTCTGAAGCATTTGGCTGAATATGAGCAGATTATATTGCCTGGAACACTTCAGAATTCATTTTGCTGCTTTTGTCAGCAGTGACATCATCAATAAATACAGGAGAAGCAGTTCCATTGGCAGCCATACATGCCCACGCTATGACACCACCACCACCATGCTTCACTGATGAGGTGGTATGCTTAGGATCATGAGCAGTTCCTTTCCTTCTCCATACTCTTCTCTTCCCATCACTCTGGTACAAGTTGATGTTGGTCTCATCTGTCCATAGGATGTTGTTCCAGAACTGTGAAGGCTTTTTAGATGTCGTTTGGCAAACTCTAATCTGGCCTTCCTGTTTTTGAGGCTCACCAATGGTTTCCATCTTGTGGTGAACCCTCTGTATTCACTCTGGTGAAGTCTTCTCTTGATTGTTGACTTTGACACACTTACACCTACCTCCTGGAGAGTGTTCTTGATCTGGCCAACTGTTGTGAAGGGTGTTTTCTTCACCAGGGAAAGAATTCTTCGGTCATCCACCACAGTTGTTTTCTGTGGTCTTCCGGGTCTTTTGGTGTTGCTGAGCTCACCGGTGCGTTCCTTCTTTTTAAGAATGTTCCAAACAGTTGTTTTGGCCACGCCTAATGTTTTTGCTATCTCTCTGATGGGTTTGTTTTGTTTTTTCAGCCTAATGATGGCTTCACTGATAGTGACAGCTCTTTGGATCTCATCTTGAGAGTTGACAGCAACAGATTCCAAATGCAAATAGCACACTTGAAATGAACTCTGGACCTTTTATCTGCTCATTGTAATTGGGATAATGAGGGAATAACACACACCTGGCCATGGAACAGCTGAGAAGCCAATTGTCCCATTACTTTTGGCCCCTTAACAAGTGGGAGGCACATATGTAAACTGTTGTAATTCCTACACCGTTCACCTGATTTGGATGTAAATACCCTCAAATTAAAGCTGACAGTCTGCTGTTAAAGCACATCTTGTTTGTTTCATTTCAAATCCATTGTGGTGGTGTATAGAGCCAAAAATGTTAGAATTGTGTCCATGTCCCAATATTTATGGACCTGACTGTATATATATATATATATATATATATATATATATATATATATATATATATATATACACATATACACACATACATACATACATATATACACATACATATACACACACACATATATAAATTTTTATTTTATTTTTTTAGACATCCATCCTTGCCTGTATAAAACAAATTTATATATATATATATATATATATATATATATATATATATATATATATATATATATATATATATTTTTTTTTTTTTTTTTTTTTTTTTTTTTTTTATTTATATATTTTTGTTTTTTTTTGTTTTATACAGGCAAGGATGGATGTCTAAAAAAAAAAAATTTTTTTTTTAAATTAGTTCTACTTATTATTATAATTATAGTTGCAACTCATTATAGTTTCCATTCCCTACGCAGCCAAACTGTCAAAAAGCGTATGACATTGCCCAATGATTGATGGGATTGGTTCAGTACTGGAAATATTCCCCATCTACAGGAGGAAAACAGAACATGCAATGACAGGCCTTCTTGTCTGATATGTGCCAAATACTGCAAGTGTGTGTTAGGTATTTAATGAATCTTTCATTATAGCTGCACAACGCAGAGTCATCAGCTCCTCCATAGAATTCCTTCTGGTACATATACAGCAGGACAGACACGAGGTGCCATGAAACCACTGCAAAATTGCTGCTTGTTGACTGTGTGCAATGCTTTTTAATTACCTCAAACAAGCAAGCAGCCAGTGAAGTCAGAACCCATGATCCTATACTTGCTCTGGGTCAGTGAAAAGAGAAGCAGCAGACTGTGGAGCTTATCTGTCGCTATGCTCTCTCCTCCTATCAGTATGTCTCTTGTTAGCAAATGAGCGCTACATGTGCCGAGTGGTTCATTGTGCTGCTTCTCTCTTTGCCTTTCTGCACTTTGCTGTACAGAGACTGCAAGAGGCTGTTACCAGGTCAGATTCAAGTACATGCACTACTTGCATCGAAAAAATACATGTTCTTATTCATCATCAAATATTCTGTCTTGTACTCTCACCGGCCACTTTATTAGGTACACCTTGCTAGTAGCGGCTTGGACCCCCTTTTGCCTTCAGAACGGACTTTATCCTTCGTGATAAATTCAACAAGATGTTGGAAATGTTCCTCAGAGATTCGGACCATATTGACATGATAGCATAACACAGTTGCTGCAGATTTGTCAGCTGCACATCCATTAAGTGAATCTCCTGTTCCACCACATCCCAAAGGTGCTCGATTGGATGGAGATCTGGTGACTGGAGGCCATTGGAGTACAGCGAACTCATTGTCATGTTCAAGAAACCAGTTTGAGCTTTGTGACACGGTGCAATATTCTGCTGGAAGTAGCCATCAGAAGGTGAGTACGCTGGTACTCAGTGTGGCCTTCTGCTGCTGTAGCCCATCTGCTTCAAGGTTCAGCGTGTTGTGCGTTCAGAGATGGTATTTGGCATACCTTGGTTGTAACGAGTGGATATTGGAGTTACTGTTGCCTATCATCTCAAACCAGTCAGCCCATTCTCCTCTGACATCAACAAGGCATTTTCCTCCAGACAACTGCCGTCACAGGATATTTTCTCTTTTCTGGACCATTCTCTGTAAACCCCAGAGATGGTTGTGCGTGAAAATCCCAGTAGATCAGCAGCACTCAGACCAGCCCGTGTGGCACAAACAACCATGCCACATTCAAAGTCGCTTAAACCTCCTTTCTTCCCCATTCTGATGCTCGGTTTGAACTTCAGCAAGTCGTCTTCACCACGTCTAGATGCCTAAATGCATTGAGTTGCTGCCATGTGATTGGCTGATTAGCAATTTGTGTTACCAAGCAATTGAACAGGTGTACCTAATAAAGTGGCCGGTGAGTGTATATCTACCTGGTGTTTGGCTTTAAAGGACAAGCTCACCTTTTTGGAAAAAAAATGATAAATGAAAAAAGTAACAAAATTCTCACATTTTTGCAGGGAAAAAAAAAAAAATGTGCATTTATTATTTTCTTCAGAGAAGCCTGCAGAGCATTGCACTCGTGATCAGTAGATCACAGGTGCAATGTCAAGCTCCTTCACACTCCCTCCAGTTATCTTGCTCTTACCTCTGTACAGGCTTGAAACCTGGAGAAGGTCTCACCCCCGGTTCACATCTATGCGTCCGTGTGGGCTTCGTTTTGCACGGGCACGAGAGCCCATTCATTTGAATGGACTCCCGCGCCACGCAGGGAAATAAGTCCCTGCACTTCTTCCGAAAACGCAGCCCGCACGGGAACCTCGGTTTCCAGTACAGTTGAGTTTTCCAGTGCAGCTGCGTGCCCATTAGAACCAATAGCACCCGCCCGCAGGTCCGCATTTCTCTGTGCGGGTGCTGCGGCTGTACGAATTTTCGTGCGGATCCGCAGCGGCACCACCCGCACAGATGTGAACCGGGGTTCAATGAACTAAGAGGGTGCTCATCAGCTCCCTCACAATTCATTAAGAACTACAAGCCATCTGCCATGGTTGTAGATAGGACTTGTAATTAATCCATTCACCAGAATCCTGTCAATGAATGATGCGGCTGTGCCAATTTTGAAATGTAACAGAAGGGACAGGAAGAGGATATCCCAACCCCTGTCATGGGGGGGGGGGGGGGCAGGAGCTGGAGCATGCTAGATGTTACACCTTAAATATGGGTATAATGTGTAACATGCTCTAAAAGGTGAACATAGCCTTTAAATACAAAACGTTTTACATTAATGCAATTTTCTATCCAACCAGCAGGGGCGTGCTCATCTTTCCAAGTAAATTACCACTTTCTGCTGTGCTAATAAAAGCCTGTATACAGAACTCAATGAATGGTCACTGCTGTGACTTCTTCCTTTGGAGAAGAGTCAGAACTGTACTTCTATCCAGCAAAGCAAGCTAACCCGTAGTGCTCTCAGGATCCTTTTAAAGTAGAATTCCAGGCTATATTTAGCAAATCTTAAAAATGCTCCCTCACCCCTCGTTATACCTTTGCTGACTAATCTGGGTAAGAAAGATCTGTATACTCTAATTTCTGGCCACTCTCATAATATTTCCTCCCCTACGTGCCTCTTCCTCTGATTTCTCTGTCAAGATCAATGGCCACAGCTATCAGCCTGTTCCTGCATGCCAGGGTGCTAGGGGTAACCCTGAATTCTGAACTGTCCTTTCAGGCCTACATCCAATCCCTATCCAAATTGTGCCGCCTCAGCATCTCCAGAATACGGCCCTTTTTAACCAAATGACACCACAAAGCTTCTAATGCACTCCCTGGTCATCTCTCACCTTGACTAATGCAACTCCCTCCTCATTGGATTATCTTTACATAGGCTATCCCCCTCCAGTCCATCATGAATGCTGCTTCCAGGCTCATCCACCTTACCAACCGTTCAGTGTCTAGTACTGCTCTCTGCCAATCCCTCCACTGGCCTCCATTCAGTGTCCTCCACCCCTCTCTGCCAATCCCTCCACTGGCCTCCACTCACTGTCCTCCACCCCTCTCTGCCAATCCCTCCACTGGCCTCCACTCAGTGTCCTCCACCCCTCTCTGCCAATCCCTCCACTGGCCTCCGCTCAGTGTCCTCCATCCCTCTCTGCCAATCCCTCCACTCAGTGTCCTCCATCCCTCTCTGCCAATCCCTCCACTCAGTGTCTTCCATCCATCTCTGCCAATCCCTCCACTGACCTCCACTCAGTGTCCTCCACCCCTTTCTGCCAATCCCTCTACTGGCCCCCATTCAGTGTCCTCCACCCCTCTCTGCCGATCCCTCTATTGGCTTCCACTTACCCAAAGAATAAAATTCAAAGTATTAACAACTTACAAAGCCATCCAAAACTCTGCCCCCAGCTACATCACTAAACTGGTTTCAAAATATCAACCAAACCGCCCTCTTCATTCATCCAAAGAACGCCTGCTCTCTAGTTCCCGTGTCACCTCATATGCGAGCATTCAGGACTTCTCCTGACTTTCTCACATCCTATGGAACTCCCTAACCCAATCTGTCCAACTATCTCCTAATCTATCCACCTCTAGACAATCCCTGCAAAACCTTATCCCTAAAAGAAGCCTATCCTGCTTCTAACTAATGCACCGTCTTTTTAATTTCTCCATCAGCTCATACCCAACAGCTATTACCTTTTTATATCACTTGACCCACCCTCTTAAATTGTACAGCCCTTGCCAGAGGTTTTGAGTATGACACAAATATTAATTTACCTGAATTAACCATCTAAGAACAGTTTGATGAAAAAAAAATGCCTTTTCCATGATGAGGCACCTTGCCAAAAGTGATAACTAAGTGGCTTGGGAACAAAACATCACAATTTTGGGTCCATGGCCAGGAAACTCCCCAGACCTTAATCTCATCGAGAACTTGTGGTCAATCCTCAAGAGGCGGGTGAACAAATGTGCTGCCATCATTCAGGATGTGGCTCAATAGTTGACTGACAGCATGCCGGGGCGAATTGCGGAGGTCTTGAAAAAGAGGGTCAACACTGCAAATATTGACTTTTTGCGCAAACTTAAAGTGTTACTAAACCCAGGACCCCGCATTCACTATATCCGCTCTCCTTGGACCCCGCATTCACCATATCCGCTCTCCCCGGACCCCGCATTCACCATATCCCCTCTCCCCGGACCCTGCATTCACTATATCCGCTCTCCCCGGACCCCGCATTCACCATATCCGCTCTCCACGGACCCGGCATTCACCATATCCCCTCTCCCCGGACCCCGCATTCACCATATCCGCTCTCCCCGGACCCCGCATTCACCATATCCGCTCTCCCCGGACCCCGCATTCACCATATCCGCTCTCCCCGGACCCCGCATTCACCATATCCGCTCTCCCCGGACCCCGCATTCACCATATCCGCTCTCCCCGGACCCCGCATTCACCATATCCGCTCTCCCCGGACCCCGCATTCACCATATCCGCTCTCCCCGGACCCCGCATTCACTATATCCGCTCTCCCCGGACCCGGCATTCACCGTATCCGCTCTCCCCGGACCCTGCATTCACCGTATCCGCTCTCCCCGGACCCTGCATTCACTGTATCCGCTCTCCCCGGACCCTGCATTCACTGTATCCGCTCTCCCCGGACCCTGCATTCACTGTATCCGCTCTCCCCGGACCCTGCATTCACTGTATCCGGTCTCCCCGGACCCTGCATTCTCTGTATCCGGTCTCCCCGGACCCTGCATTCTCTGTATCCGGTCTCCCCGGACCCTGCATTCTCTGTATCCGGTCTCCCCGGACCCTGCATTCTCTGTATCCGGTCTCCCCGGACCCTGCATTCACTGTATCCGGTCTCCCCGGACCCTGCATTCACTATATCTGCTCTCCCTGGACCCTGCATTGACTGTATCCGGTCTCCCACAGTACACAGAACATGGAAATGTAATTATATAAATAATATAAACTGCTAAATACCTTTAATTATCAGCAGTTAGAGCAGTCTTGTTGCTTTTATCAGTGTCCAGCAGAGCACTGGCAAAAGCTTGTAGGAGTTTTTTTTTTTTTTTTGCTCTAAGAGGATGCAGAACCCTTGACCTGTCTGGACAGTGTTTGGCCCTGTGCGAATCACATGCACTCTCCCAAAAAAAAAAAAAAAAACCTCTCTAGCAATACACACCAAACTGAGCATGTGCAGAGTGTCTCCACATGATATGTCTTATCAGGAGATAAGAAGGGGGTACTGGAAGAAGGGGAGGATCAGAGAAGACAGGAACAAACAGCTTTTTTTACACAATGCAGAGGATTAACCCCTTAGGTTCCACAGTGAGTATAACAAGCATGCTTTACTGCGTATACAGACTGATTGTACTGTTGTGGGTTTAGTAACACTTTAATGTAATGGTCAATAAAAGCCTTTGACACTTCTGAAATGCTTGTATTTATACTTCAGTATACCATAGTAACATCTGACAAAAAGATCTAAAAACATTTTGTGTAAATTAATATTTGTGTCAGTCTCAAAACTTTTGGCCAGGGCTGTAAGCTCCACAGGCAGGGCCTTTGGATTCCTCCTGCAGCAAATTGTATTGTAACTGTATTGTCTCCCTTCATTTTGTAAAGCGCTGAGCAAACGGTTGGCGCTATATAAATCCTGTATTACAGGGGTCTCCAAACTTTTACAATAAAAGGGCCAGTTTACCGTCCATCATACTTTGAGGGGGGCAGACTGTGGCCAGTAAGAGTAGAAAATGCTCTGGCATCAGTAGAAGCAAACTATGCCCCATCATTGGTGTCAGTGGGAGGAACAGTGCCCGTTCATTGGTGTCAGTGGGAGGAACAGTGCCCGTTCATTGGTGTCAGTGGGAGGAACAGCGCCCCATCATTGGTGTCAGTGGGAGGAACAGCGCCCCATCATTGGTGTCAGTGGGAGGAACAGCGCCCCATCATTGGTGTCAGTGGGAGGAACAGCGCCCCATCATTGGTGTCAGTGGGAGGAACAGCGCCCCATCATTGGTGTCAGTGGGAGGAACAGCGCCCGTTCATTGGTGTCAGTGGGAGGAACAGCGCCCCATCATTGGTGTCAGTGGGAGGAACAGCGCCCCATCATTGGTGTCAGTGGGAGGAACAGCGCCCCATCATTGGTGTCAGTGGGAGGAACAGCGCCCCATCATTGGTGTCAGTGGGAGGAACAGCGCCCCATCATTGGTGTCAGTGGGAGGAACAGCGCCCCATCATTGGTGTTAGTGGGAGGAACAGCGCCCCATCATTGGTGTCAGTGGGAGGAACAGCGCCCCATCATTGGTGTCAGTGGGAGGAACAGCGCCCCATCACTGGTGTCAGTGGGAGGAATAGTGCCCCATCACTGGTGTCAGTGGGAGGAATAGTGCCCCATCACTGGTGTCAGTGGGAGGAATAGTGCCCCATCACTGGTGTCAGTGGGAGGAATAGTGCCCCATCACTGGTGTCAGTGGGAGGAATAGTGCCCCATCATTGGTGTCAGTGGGAGGAATAGTGCCCCATCATTGGTGTCAGTGGGAGGAATAGTGCCCCATCATTGGTGTCAGTGGGAGGAATAGTGTCCCATCATTGGTGTCAGTGGGAGGAATAGGGCCCCATCATTGGTGTCAGTGGGAGGAATAGGGCCCCATCATTGGTGTCAGTGGGAGGAATAGTGCCCATCATTGGTGTCAGTGGGAGGAATAGGGCCCCATCATTGGTGTCAGTGGGAGGAATAGTGCCCCATCATTGGTGTCAGTGGGAGGAATAGGGCCCCATCATTGGTGTCAGTGGGAGGAATAGGGCCCCATCATTGGTGTCAGTGGGAGGAATAGTGCCCATCATTGGTGTCAGTGGGAGGAATAGGGCCCCATCATTGGTGTCAGTGGGAGGAATAGTGTCCCATCATTGATGAGAGTTGATAAAGAGTAGAAAATGCAGGTGAGCCCTGCTGCTTGCCCACAGCAGGATTAAAGGCAAAAAAAGACTACCTGCCCTGCACCCGGAACTACATGTCCCAGGCATCGGGCGATAGGAATTGAACATCCCTGTATAGGTGTAGGCCAATCACGTACCTCCCAAGGCTTGGCTGAAACATTTGTATAGATGGTATCATCCTGTCCTGCTTTGTCGCTAGGAGAGTTCACTTCTGTGACCTCCACATCACAGAAGCGAACTCTCAGACCTCCGCCTATGTGTGATCCACCATCTCCTCCATCGCTGAGCTCAGAGTTACTGCGACAGGGGAGAAAGAGTGCATGCAAAGGGGCTCAAAACAGCAGGGAGTGTCTTAGCAACATCCTAGCCACAAGGCAGGACGGGACGATGCCATCTCTGGGAGATTTTCAGCCAGGTTTCAGGAGGTGCATAGACAGCCTACACCTATAGAATGGGCATCATTCAACATTGGGCAAACCTGTTTGTTTTTATCTACAGGTGCCTCTTATCTGGCTTGTTGTTTGGTAAAGGTGAACTATGGCTTTAACCCCTCGCCCTCCAGAGGATTCCCCCCCCTTCCTGACCAGGCCATGTTTGTGTTACGGCGCTGCGTTACTTTAACCTACAATTGCGCAGTCATGCAACGCTGTGCCCAAATGAAATTTACAACCTTTTTTTCCCACGAATAGAGCTTTCTTTCGGCATTTGATCATCTGTGCGGATTTAAATTTTTTGCGCGATCAAAAAAAAAAAAAAAAAAGACCGACAATTTTGAGAAAAACAAAACAATATTTCTGACTTTTTGCTATCAAACATGTCCAGTAAAAAAAAAAAAAAAGTAAAAAAAAATTTTTGCCACGATGTATTCTGCTCCATGTCTTTGCAAAAAAAAAATCCCAATACGTGTAAATTAATTGGTTTACATCAGGGGTCTGCAACCTTTAAGACATAAAGAGCCACTTGGAACCGTTTCCGAGAGGGAAAAAAAGACTGGGAGCCGCAAAACCATTGCAACATTTAAAACAAATCCGACACTGCATATATTGCAAAAAGCGCTCTGGTCATGAAGGGGGTTTAAGGGCCCAGTAAGCAAAGGGTTAATCAGGGCCACAGTGTATCGTCATAATCACAATCATAGCCTTAGGTCAGTGGTGGGCAACCTTTTTTTTCAACTGAGCCAAATCTCGCCAAAACCACGATTGAAATTTATTTTGAGAGAAACATTTTTAAAACTGAAAATACATCCCCCATATAGTAATTCATCCCCCATAGTAATTCATCCCCCATATAGTAATTCATCCCCCCTATAGTAATTCATCCCCCCTATAGTAATTCATCCCCCATATAGTAATTCATCCCCCCTATAGTAATTCATCCCCCCTATAGTAATTCATCCCCCCTATAGTAATTCATCCCCCCTATAGTAATTCATCCCCCCTATAGTAATTCATCCCCCATATAGTAATTCATCCCCCCTATAGTAATTCATCCCCCATATAGTAATTCATCCCCCATATAGTAATTCATCCCCCATAGTAATTCATCCCCCATATAGTAATTCATCCCCCATATAGTAATTCATCCCCCCTATAGTAATTCATCCCCCCTATAGTAATTCATCCCCCCTATAGTAATTCATCCCCCATATAGTAATTCATCCCCCATATAGTAATTCATCCCCCATATAGTAATTCATCCCCCATAGTAGTTCATCCCACATATAGTAATTCACCCCCCATAGTAATTAATCCCCCATATAGTAATTAATCCCCCCTATAGTAATTCATCCCCCCTATAGTAATTCATTCCCCATACTGTGTCAATTCACTTACCTTTGCTCCGCGCGTTCCTCTCGCCGTGTTCCCGCGCCGTTCTGGTCTTCAGGGCGGACTGTGAGAGGAGAGGAGTTCGTCACGCTGCCCCGCCTACATCCTGACAGCCAATGTTTGCCAGCGGGCGCCCGGCCCACAGAAGAGCTGCATTAAAAGAGCCGCGGCTTGCCGACCCTATAGGCTGTCACCTGGTGGGCAGCGTGCTCCGGAGCCGCAGGAAAGGTGAAAAAGAGCCGCATGCGGCTCCGGAGCCGCGGGTTGCCGACGCCCGGTTTACATGAAAGTTATAGCGTCTACAAATGGAGGTTTATACAGTATAGGGTTTTTTTTTTTGTTTTTGTTTTTTTACTAGTAATGGGGGAGATCAGCGACTTATAGCAAGACTGCAGCGGACATTCTGACACTGGGGGGGAACTGACTTGGGAGTCACTGACATCCCCTGTGACACCAATACAGTGATCAGTGCTAATAAAAAGCACTGATACTGTACTAATGGTACTGGGCAGGAAGAGGTTAACATCTGGGGCAATCAAAGGGTTAGTACTTTACATTGTAAGCACACTGCTTTGTATGGCTGTGCTATGCACAGCCATACAAAGCAGTGTGCAGGAGCTGACAGGGGAGAGAACTGTATTGTTTACATACAATACTGTATTGTTTACATACAGTTCCCTTCCTCCTGCGATCACAAGGTGCCAACGAGTAATCACCAACTGGGGCCCGGTGATTGACAGCCAAGGCCATGAATAGCGGTGCGGGTAGGGCTCATGTGGTCCCCCAACCAGGAGATGCAAAATCCATGTATGTATATATGATTTTGCGCACCCCTGCTGCACTGTAGCAGTAGATCTGCTATAGGGCATCGGGAAAGTGGTTGACCTGCTCCCGCTGATGTGGCACATATATGTGGCATCTCAGTGGGTGGGCTTTAACGCTGAGACCGCATAGTTGCGGCTCAATGTAAACACTTTCCGGCGCTGAGAGCGCATGCTGAAACCACAGATACCAGCAGGGACCAGAATGCTCCCGATGCACTCTAGCAATTGGGAGCTTTCCAAACACAGCGGTCACGTGACACTAATGCCCTCCTCCCAGCATTTAGAAACTGTTAAAGGACTGGGAGACAATAGCTGGAAGGGATTAAAATCCACAAGTGTCATTAGGACTCACTGGCCTTTAAAGTGACAACTTTGACAAAACCCTTCACTTTCGCTTCTTTCAAGGGCTTTACGAAGTATCCTAGTGTCATCCAACTTTGTGAAAAAGTCAACAACTGGATCATGAGGAAATGCTGCGCGCATTGATAAGAGTGTTTGTACGTAATCTGCTACCTGCCAAGGTGAACCGAGATATGGAATGGAAGAGTGGAAGTTGTAATATAATAATGATAAGAAGCAGTGAAACGCCCAACAAACGAGGCAACTGGCTGTGCATCACTTCTAAAGTGTTACTAAACCCCGGACCCCGCGTTCACCATATCCGCTCTCCCCGGGCCCCGCGTTCACCATATCCGCTCTCCCCGGGCCCCGCGTTCACCATATCCGCTCTCCCCGGGCCCCGCGTTCACCATATCCGCTCTCCCCGGGCCCCGCGTTCACCATATCCGCTCTCCCCGGGCCCCGCGTTCACCATATCCGCTCTCCCCGGGCCCCGCGTTCACCATATCCGCTCTCCCCGGGCCCCGCGTTCACCATATCCGCTCTCCCCGGGCCCCGCGTTCACCATATCCGCTCTCCCCGGGCCCCGCGTTCACCATATCCGCTCTCCCCGGGCCCCGCGTTCACCATATCCGCTCTCCCCGGGCCCCGCGTTCACCATATCCGCTCTCCCCGGACCCCGCGTTCACCATATCCGCTCTCCCCGGACCCCGCGTTCACCATATCCGCTCTCCCCGGACCCCGCGTTCACCATATCCGCTCTCCCCGGACCCTGCATTCGCTATATCTGGTCTCCTCAGATACTGAAAACGATTTTGCTCATTGATGTGCGAACTGGGAGCTATATTTCAAATTTCAGTGTTTTTGGTTTGATTATATTATTGAATTAAATTTATTATATTATTTTTTATGATTATTTATTAAGTTATAATTTATGATTTCGTGTTTCAAGTTTTATCCTACCCGGGATGTTTACTAGACTCTTGTTCAGACACATTTCAGTGAGTTATTCCTAAAAATTACAGCCTACAATAAAAAAAAAAATACATATTTCCATGCAAAAAAATTTACCACTTTGAGCACAGAAATACTGACATAATCAGACCGCAAGGGAGGCTACTAGAAGTCTCTGGCTAGTCAATGGGTTGAACAGAAGCAGAAAAAAAAAAGTACATTTCCAACTTCAATGTAAACACAGGATTCTGCGGGAGGTAGACAAAATAAAAATTCTCGACGCCACCCATCTGCTGTCTTCTCTAAATAATGTATCAGCTGTTTTGTTAGAAATTTTTTTCTAAAGCGAAACTGCATTCAGAAACATGACGTTCTGCTCCACTTACCTTGTTTATCTCCCTCAGCTTGTCTGTGGAAGCCCCAACAAGCACACAAATCTCCAGTAACCCCGAGGGCAGCTGCGAGTCTTCCATCTTCACGAACAGGTCTGAAAGGTCCCGGAAGGCCAAGTGCAGAGAAGAACATAAAACGCACCAATGGGTACTAACAGAGTCAGCAGATGCATGGAACCCGAAAAGTGGAAGAGTGCCACGGCATGGACGTTGTCTTCAATAAAACTAAATTAACAATTATGAAAACAAGACAGCAGGACAATGTCACCGAAGATAGGTCATCTCCAAATAGGTAGTGCATCAAAATTACATCCAGAGGTCAACGGCCCAGAAATAAATAATCCTAAACGAACCACTACCTAAAAATTAAAAAATATTTCCAAAGCTTCAAATTGGCAGAATTAAACATGGATCCAAGGCTGGGGTGCAGTCCATAGGTATCCAAATTCTTGGCCAAAATTCTTGCGTCATCCTATTGTAAAGTAACTTTGAAGGATAACCTGGATACAAATGTATCAATTCCGCATTGGCCAAAATGTGACTTGTATCCAGTAGCAGATGCAAAAAAAAGATACCCGTGATTAAACACACTGTATTGTAATTTTTTTCCAAACAGATATCCAAAATTCAGCGCACAATGATTAGATCTAAAACCTGAACGTATCCAGAGTAGACAAAACCAATTTGGGAAGGTGTAGAAGTGCAATAAGAACTAAAATCTGTAGGAATATATTATTCCAGAGTTTATCAATAATTTAAAGCAAGCCTAGACAAATTCCAGGAGCCAGGTAGTCAATGTTCTATTAAAATTAAAGCTGGAATCCAACTCTTTAGGTTGCCTCCAGTTGTAGTCAATGGAGCTAGATCCTATATTGAAAAGACTGTCTCCTGAATTCCATATGAACTTGTCCACCCCTGATTTAAAGACAGCAGTTAACAAATGCCTTGGGCCATCAACGAGTATCCAGTAGTCCCTCAAACTTGGCTTTTCTTAAGATTTGAAAAGAAAAAAGCATATGAAGTGCCCCAAGGCTTTTAGATGTGTCTTCGGTTAGTGAACAGGAATGGTCAGGTCTCTGGGAACACCATGAGGAGGGTATCAGAATCCAGAACGTTGGCTTGGGTCTGGAAGTGACCAATATTACCTCTAATACATAGGAAGCACACCAAGATTCCTCTAGACTTTTCTTCAATTAGGAAACAGAAATGGTGAGGTCTCCAGGAACACCATGAGGAGGGTATCAGAATCCAGAACGTTGACTTGGGTCTGGAAGTGACCAATATTACCTGTAATACATAGGAAGCAAACCAAGGATCCTCTAGACGTTTCTTCAATTAGGAAACAGAAATGGTGAGGTCTCCAGGAACACCCCCAAGTCCAGAACGATGGCTAGGAAAGCAACACATGTGAAGGTCTCGCCTTCAAGCTGGTCAACCCCAACACAGAAAATTCCAGGAAGGCAACTCAGAAACTCTCTGAAAGCCGATGTACTCTTCAAGCTTATATTTTTGGTAGACACCCACTGTGAGGAGGCAAAATTTCCAAGCAGTACTTCAACAATCACGTGCTGGAGCAGAAGAGTTTTACAGGGATTTCCAGTTTGACAGTTAAGAGTTATGCAGCATGGCAAAATAGTAATTGAGGAACAGTAGTGTAGAGTGGAGGCTCAGCTAGCAAAATTGGCACACTATTTTTTTGTGACAGGCTATATTCAGGACAGTCAAGAAGGAGAAAAAGGGAGGTTAGTCAGGATAGGGAGGTACTGCAATTCAGGATCAGAGCCAGGAAAATACACAGCATCTAGAACTACTGCAGGAGTGTAGACAGGATCAGGTGGGTAGTGCAGGACCACTACAGAAAAGGATCAGCAGAATAGGATCAGGCCAGCAGTGTTGAAGACAAAGCTAGCAGTATAAAAAGTTTAGGAGGCTAGAACCGAGGCTTAGTGAAGAAGATGGCCAGGATCAAAGGCTAATCCAAATTCTGAGCTGGATGGATAGACAGGATAAAGGAAGTAAGGCAGAGGCACGGCTGGGTGTACAGCCAGTATCAGAATCAGGACCCAGGAGGACAGCTAGGTGGATGCTCAGGCTGAGGGGTGCAGTCCAGGATTACTGAATGCAGGGTATCCAGTGTGAGGTGTATTGCAGAAGTGGGGATCCAGGGTTAAGAGTGCAGCTTACAGCTATCCAGCATCAAATGTGCATCTCAGGAGTACAGCTTTAAAAAGTATCCAGGAACAGGGGTACAGTTTTGTGAGTATCTGGGTTTAGGAGTGCAGCTAGGTAGGAATCAAGGCTGAGGAGTGCAGCTAGCTAGGAATCAAGGCTGAGGAGCGCAGCTAGGAGGATATCCAGGGAGTGCAACCCAACTTGGTAGATATCCAGGATCAGGAGTGCAGTTTATGAGAACAGCCAGGTAGATTTCTAGAATAAGGAGTGCAGGTCAGTAGTACTGCTAGGTAGGTATCCAGGATCAGGAGTGCAGTTTATAAGTACAGCCAGGTAGATGTCCAGAATAAGGAGTGCAGGAGTACTGCTAGATAGGTACCCAAGATTGCAGCCAGGTATCCAGGATTAGGGCTGTAGTTTCAGGGGTTCTGTTGTCATGTGGAGTCCAAGTCCAGCTTATAGGTACAACTAGCCCGGTGTCCAGGATTAAGAGTGCAGCTCCAGGAATGTAGCCGGGCTGGAATGCAGACTGGGGGGTGTAGCTGGGTGAAGTTTCCAGGCTCAGGTATGCAGTGCAAGAAAAAGATCTCCAGGATCACAAGAACACAACAGAGACAATAGAGATCAGCTGTGCAGTCCAATGCAGCTGAGTGGATAGCCAGGACTAAGGAGGCAGTGCAAGCCAGTCAGGAAGTAGGTGGTAGCTAGATTGTGGAGGGCAGGCAGGACCAAGAATGCAATATTCTTAGTATCAGGAGAGCAGGACAGGGCAGGCAGGCCGATCAGGATAGGCAGGATCAGGGAAGCCGATCAGGCTAGGCAGGATGAGGGAAGCAAAACAAGCCAGGCAGGTTCAGGGAAGCAAAACAGGTTAGGCAGGATCAGGGAAGCAGGACAGGATAAGAAAAGCAGGACAGGATCAGGGAAGCAGGACAGGCAGGATCAGGGAAGCAGGACAGGCAGGATCAGGGAAGCAGGATCAGGGAAGCAGGACAGACAGGATCAGGGAAGCAGGACAGGATCAGGGAAACAGGACAGGGGAGGCAGGATCAGGAAAGCA
This sequence comes from Staurois parvus, assembly GCF_062004578.1. Classification (NCBI taxonomy): domain Eukaryota; kingdom Metazoa; phylum Chordata; class Amphibia; order Anura; family Ranidae; genus Staurois; species Staurois parvus. The sequence continues at coordinate 1,106,430 of NW_028318281.1, forward strand.
GGACAGGCAGGATCAGGAAAGCAGGATCAGGGAAACAGGACAGGGGAGGCAGGATCAGGGAAGCAGGACAGGATCAGGGAGACAGGACAGGATCAGGGAAACAGGACAGGGGAGGCAGGATCAGGGAAGCAGGACAGGATCAGGGAGACAGGACAGGCAGGATCAGGGAAGCTTGTCAGGGAAACAGGACAGGGGAGGCAGGATCAGGGAAGCAGGGCAGGGAACCAGCACAAGGCAGGTGGGACAGGGAAGCAGGACAGCACAAGGCAGGCGGGACAGGGAAGCAGGACAGCACAAGGCAGGCGGGACAGGGAAGCAGGACAGCACAAGGCAGGCGGGACAGGGAAGCAGGACAGCACAAGGCAGGCGGGACAGGGAAGCAGGACAGCACAAGGCAGGTGGGACAGGGAAGCAGTGCAGAACACAGCAGCCCGGATCAAGCAGGCAGCAGCCCAGTCAGGTGCTATCCGGGATCAGCAGGACACAGAGGAGTGCCCGGGCATGGATCCTCCATGGACAGTCCGTCCCACAACCATCTCTCACACCCCGAAACCTCAAGCACCTCTGCACCACCGTCACCTCTCCCCCTCCGCCTCACTGACACCAGACCCGGGGGACTGACTGCCACATCCACGCCCACAGAGACTTAAAACTCCGCCCACATTTCGTTACTCAACTGCCAACTCTAACAAACCCTCCAGGTAACTCCACCCACAACAGGACGGCCAGCAAACCCCCGGAGACGGTTACTATAGCAGTACGAGTTTGGTAGCCACGCCCAGAATCTGAATAGCCTATATTCCGTGTTGCCACGCCCACCTAGCTTTCTACTCCCCCCCTTCCCGTCCGTAAGCGTTTGTAGCCACGCCTTAGAGGGCGTGCTTTCGCGCTAACACGGCCCAGACCCGTGTGAGGTGTGCCTGTAAACGAAGCCACGCCCTTAGTCTGAGGAGTTGGGCGGGAAATACCGGCTTCTAGTTACCTCACGGGGTGAGGGGGCGGGGAGTCAGGCTGGTATCAGCTGAAATGTAATGATGGCTGATAATAGAGTGTGGAAGGTGTCAGTGCGCCGTGCGGGTCACTGTGTGGAGTACAGTGCAGGGGTATAAAAAGTCTTCACACCCCTGTTACAATGTCAGGTTTCTGTGATGTAATAGACAAAAATAAATCATTTCAGAACTTTTTCCACTTTTAACCCCTCACCCTCCAGAGGATTCACCCCCCCCCCCTCCTGATCAGGCCAATTTTTGCGTTACGGCGCTGTGTTACTTTGACAATTGCGCGGTCATGCAACGCTGCACCCAAATGAAATTTACGTCCTTTTTTTCCCACGAATAGAGCTTTTTTTTTGGTGGTATTTGATCACCTGTGCATTTTTTATTTTTTGCGCTATAAAAAAAAGACCGACAATTTTGATTTAAAAAAACAATATTTTTGACTTTTCGCTATACGACATATCCAGTAAAAAAAAAGTAAAAAATTAATTTCGTCATAAATTTAGGCCAAAATGTATTCCGCTCCGTGTCTTTGCTAAACAGAAAAACCCAATAGGTGTAAATGAACTGATTTACCTGAAAGTTATAGCGTCTACAAATGGCGGTATAGATACTGGGACTTGTATTTTGACTTTTTTTTTAACTAGTAATGGCGGCGATCAGCGACTTATAGCGGGACTGCGGCGGGCAAGGGCGAACTGACAACTCATGGGGCCCCCGGGCAATAGGGGATCATGGGGCCCCTGTGTCCTTGCCCAAACTCAAAAAAGCCTATGAAAAAGGTACCAGGGGCATCTCATGGGGCCCCCTACTGACCCCGGGCAGTGCCCGCGTTTCCAAATGGTCATTCCGCCCCTGGCGGTGGGCATTCTGTCACTGGGGAGAACTGACATGGTGTCACTGATATCCCCAGTGACACCAATACAGTGATCAGTGCTAATAAAAAGCACTGACACTGTATTAATGGCACTGGGCCGGAAGGGGTTAACATCTGGGGCGATCAAAGGGTTAACTGTGTGTATTTTTACTAGGGAGACATGCTGTGTCAAGAGATGCAAAGCAGCATTTCCTTGCTGACAGTAGAGAGATCTGTGTTGTTTACACACAGGCAGGGGCGGACTGACCATTTGGAAACTCGGGCACTGCCCGAGGGTCCGGGGTCAGTAGGGGGCCCCATGAGATGCCCCTGGTACCTTTTTCATAGGCTTTTTTGAGTTTGGGCAAGGACACAGGGGCCCCATGATCCCCTATTGCCCAGGGGCCCCATGAGTTGTCACTCCGCCCCTGCACACAGGTCTCTCCCCTGTCAGCTTTCCCCAAGGACCACCGAGTGCAGGCGGGAATCACCGGCCGGGACCTGATGATTGACATCTCTAGCTGCCAATAGTGGCACAGGTAGGGCAGGCGCCCCGTGCCCGGAAATGCAAATCACGTATATATTTGTGATTTTGCGCAGCTCTACGGCCCTGTAGTTGTACTTCTACTATAAGTGATTAAAAGCGATCTGTGGTGGATTGCCTTTTAGAGGCAATTAACAGACAATATGTTGCTTCCTAGACACCCGTTTTAACCACTGAAAGCCCGCAGCACCGCAGTGCAACTGATTGCATTACGTTATTTTTAAAAATATATATTTATTTAAATATATTCTTCTTCAGATTTTTTTTAGCATATGAAAAAAGTAATTTTAACATATATTTTTACATATATTTGTAAATGCATTCCAAAAATGTAGATTTGTATTTTTAAAGACATACAGTATATTTGAAATTCATTTTTAAAAATATTTTTCATATATTTTGTAATACAAAACGCATTTCAACATGCAAAATATATATATATATATATTTTTTTAACTATATTAACCATTTCAATACCGGGCAATTTTACACCTTCCTGCCCAGGCCATTTTTCACGTTTCAGCGCTCTCACACTTTGAATGACAATTGCGCGGTCATACAACATTGTACCCAAACTAAAATTTTATCATTTTCTTCACACAACTAGAGCTTTCTTTTGGTGGTATTTAATCATCGCTGGGGTTTTTATTTTTTGCTAAATTAACAAAAAAAGACCAAAAATGTTGAAAAAAAAACACGTTTTTCTTTGTTTCTGTTATAAAAGTTTACAAATAAATAATTGTTCTTCATAAATTTAGGCCGAGATGTATTCTGCTACATGTCTTTGGTGAAAATAACCCAAATTAGGATGTATTATTTAGTTTGTAGGAAAGTTATAGAGTTCACAAACTATGGTAGAGATCTGATTATTGATCAATCCTGAAGTACTGACGGCCAATCTAATTTCTTGAGGTCCAAGAATGTCAGAACAGGACAGATATCCCCCAAATGTCAGAACAGTACAGATATCCCCCAAATGACCCCTTTTTGCAGAGTAGACAGTCCGATGTACTTCATAAGAGGCATGGCGAGTTTTTTGAAGTTGTATTTTTTTTGTCATAATTTTTCGGAAAATTAAAAAATTAAAATTATTTTCACTATTTATTTTTTTACATACTGTCACCAGTGCAGTACAGCATCATCATATAACTGGCATGGCGGTAAACAGGGACACTGACTGGTGACAGTATGAAAAAAAAAAATATATATATATTTTTTTATTTTTTTTTATTTTTTTTATTATTTTTAATTTTTTATTACTTTTTTTATTTTTTTTTAAGATTTTTTTTTCATATTTTACTATGACCAAAGTAGTACAATGTTACCATAGTAACATTTTTTTTTTTTTTTTTTACACAATTTGCTTATAGCAAAGAATTACTTTGCTATAAGCAAGCATTTACCTGAATGACATCGATTCATTCAGCTTTTTTTTTTTTTTTTTTGTGCTTAGCTGTGATTTGGTCACAGCTAATCACATGACATGTGCATGTGATTAGCTGTGACCATTCACAGATAGGCACTAGTATACAATGGATGGCATCATGAATGAAGCCATCCATTGTATACAACTGTCATGTGACCTGCTGTGATTGGTCACAGCAGGTCACATGGTACCTACAACGGGGGCCGGTACTCAGATCTGTCATCGGCCATGTCCGAGGTACACGGCCGGTGACAGATCGCCCCGCTGCGCCGCTCTGCATTAGCGCAAACTGCGCATGTCCGGGAGCACGCCAAATGGCGTGCACCCGGAGTGCAGGAGCACATTTGAAGCCGCCAAACGGCCATTGGCCGGGCGGCTAATGGTTAAATATGGCCAAAATTGTAGTATTTCAAATACCGTATTTCGCACTCCATAAGACACACCTAGGTTTTAGAGGTGAAAAACAAGAAAAAAAATATTCTGAACCAATGGACTGCAGACACAGTACAGGAGATGACCAGAGACTGCGGACACAGTACAGGAGATGACCAGAGACTGCGGACATAGTACAGGAGACGACCAGAGACTGCGGACACAGTACAGGAGACGACCAGAGACTGCGGACACGGTACAGGAGACAACCAGAGACTGCGGACACAGTACAGGAGACGACCAGAGACTGCGGACACGGTACAGGAGACGACCAGAGACTGCGGACACAGTACAGGAGACGACCAGAGACTGCGGACACGGTACAGGAGACGACCAGAGACTGCGGACACGGTACAGGAGACGACCAGAGACTGCGGACACAGTACAGGAGACGACCAGAGACTGCGGACACGGTACAGGAGACGACCAGAGACTGCGGACACAGTACAGGAGACGACCAGAGACTGCGGACACGGTACAGGAGACGACCAGAGACTGCGGACACAGTACAGGAGACGACCAGAGACTGCGGACACAGTACAGGAGACGACCAGAGACTGCGGACACAGTACAGGAGACGACCAGAGACTGCGGACATAGTACAGGGAATGACCAGAGACTGCGGACACAGTACAGGAGACGACCAGAGACTGCGGACACAGTACAGATGACCAGAGACTGCAGACAGTACAGAGGATGACCAGAGACTGCAGACCTTTGGGGAGGGAGGGGGAGCGGGTACCTGAAGTTGTCCTTTCTTTCAGGTGGGCACGCAGGCTTCTTCCCGCGCCGGCTTCTGTGACAGCCGGGTGCCCACTGCGCATGCGCGAGAAGCACTGCGCTTTGTGAATGGCCCGGCACCTTCTAGGACCTGTCATGTGTCCCAGAAGTCGCCGGACCATTCACAAAGCGCAGTGCTTCTCGCGCATGCGCAGCGGGCACCCGGCTGTCACAGAAGACGGCGCAGGAAGACTGTACAGCACTGGACAGAGGAACAGGTAAGTTCCTGCAGGAGAGAAGAGCTGAGCAGCCAGCCCGGTATTCTGACATGGTGGCGGCGGCGGAAATACCGGACCGGCCGCTCCATATTCGCTCCATAAGACGCACTGACATTTTCCCCCCTTTTTTGGGGGGAAAAAAGTGTGTCTTATGGAGCGAAAAATACGGTATATGGCAATATATTTGGGAAGAATAAATTTTAAAATATATTTAAAATATATTTTACTTCCATATGGGACGGCAGCCCATTCATTTGAATGGTCTGCTGGGGCTGGTTTTCCGCACCTTTTTGTAAACCGCATGGTCTTTTTGACTATGTGGGTCCCTTACCCGCAATCGCGCTACGGCCTGAGATGCATAGAGGGACCATTGAGAATGAATGGCAGTCCCGCGTGTCTAGCAAGAGCAGTGCGATTCGGCTGCAGGTGGTGGCGGGTGCGGGAACACATGCGATTCCTGCCCCAGCAATCACCCCACAAGTGTGAACCTAGCCTAACCGGGGCAATATTGAATGTCAAAGTGATGAACTAGGAAAGGTAGGGTGGTGCAGGGCCGTCTTAATAGCATCACGGGCCCCTGGGCAAAGTAATGCGCTGGGGCTCCTACCAGCCCCAATTTATGCACATACTCTCAAGAAATATAGTATAAAAAGTTGATAGCATTAAACATACATTAATTAGTACTTTCAATCAAATTGATTTTAAACAACGAGAAAACATGTCAAACAGTAAATCAAAGACTAATCAACACAAAGGGCACAGTATGAGGGGTTGGAGGCAGAAAGGCACAGTATGGGGGAGTTAGGAGGGCACAATACTGGGATCAGGAGGGAACAGTACAGGGGGAATCAGGAGGGCACAATACTGGGATCAGGAGGGAACAGTACAGGGGGAATCAGGAGGGCACAATACTGGGATCAGGAGGGAACAGTACAGGGGGAATCAGGAGGGCACAATACTGGGATCAGGAGGGAACAGTACAGGGGAATCAGGAGGGCACAATACTGGGATCAGGAGGGAACAGTACAGGGGAATCAGGAGGGCACAATACTGGGATCAGGAGGGAACAGTACAGGGGAATCAGGAGGGCACAATACTGGGATCAGGAGGGAACAGTACAGGGGGATTAGTTGGGCACAATAATGGGATCAGGAGGGAAAAAATACTGGGGAATCAGGAGGGTACATCACTGGGATCAAGAGGGTACATTACTGGGATCAGGAGGGCACAGTACAGGGGAATCAGGAGGGTACAGTACAGGGGAGTCATGAGGGAACAATACTGGGATCAGGATGGAACAGTACAGGGGAATCAAAAGGGCACAATATTGGGGAATCAGTAGGGCACAATATTGGGGAATCAGTAGGGCACAATATTGGGGAATCAGGAGGGCACAATACTGGGATCAGGAGGGCACAATACTGGAATCAGGAGGGCACAATACTGGAATCAGGAGGGCACAATACTGGGATCAGGAGGGAACAGTACAGGGGAATCAGGAGGGCAGAATACTGGGATCAGGAGGGAACAGTACAGGGGAATCAGTAGGGCACAATATTGGGGAATCAGTAGGGCACAATATTGGGGAATGAGTAGGGCACAATATTGGGGAATCAGGAGGGCACAATACTGGGATCAGGAGGGCACAGTACAGGGGAATCAGGAGGGCACAATACTGGGATCAGGAGGGAACAGTACAGGGGAATCAGGAGGGCCCAATACTGGGATCAGGAGGGCACAATACTGGGATCAGGAGGGCACAGTACAGGGGAATCCGGATGGCGCAGTACAGGGGAATCAGGAGGGCACAGTACAGGGGAATCAGGAGGGCACAGTACAGGGGAATCAGGAGGGCACAATACTGGGATCAGGAGGGAACAGTACAGGGGAATCAGGAGGGCTCAATACTGGGATCAGGAGGGCACAGTACAGGGGAATCAGGAGGGCCCAATACTGGGATCAGGAGGGCACAGTACAGGGGAATCAGGAGGGCACAATATTAGGGAATCAGGAGGGCACAATACTGAGATCAGGAGGGCACAATACTTTGATCAGGAGGGCACAATACTGGGATCAGGAGGGCACAATACTTTGATCAGGAGGGCACAATACTGGGATCAGGAGGGCACAGTACAGGGGAATTAGGAAGTCACAGTACAGGGGAATCAGTAGGGCACAATACTGGGATCAGGAGGGCACAATACTGGGATCAGGAGGGAACAGTACAGGGGGATCAGGAGCGCACAATACTGGGATCAGGAGGGCACAATACTGGGATCAGGAGGGCACAGTACAGGGGAATCAGGAGGGCACAGTACAGGGGAATCAGGAGGGCGCAATACTGGGATCAGGAGGGCACAGTACAGGGGAATTAGGAAGTCACAGTACAGGAGGAGTCAGGAGGGCCCAGTACACTGGTATTAGGAGGGCACAATACTGGGATCAGGAGGGTACAGCACAGGGGAGGGGTCAGGAGGTCACAGTACTGGAATCAGGAGGGCTCAGTACAGGTTCTGGGGTTCTACCTGGGCCATCCGGGACAGCTTAGAAAAAGCGTGACTGTCCCGGAAAATCCAGGACAGTTGGCAAGTATGATGTAATGCAAGATTATCATGGGGCCCCCATGCAACCTGGGGACCCACGGCAGTGCCCAGGGGAGCCCATGCATTAAGACAGCCCTGGGGTAGTGCAGTAGAAAGAAGATCCATTGGGAGTAAATGATCTGTGAATTTCTGAGTGATGTGGTGAACCTCTGAGCAGAAAGGACGCAGTTTATCATAGGAGCAAAATGTCCCCCACATCCTCCCCCTGGAATTCAGCTTTAAGTCCTTTTGCACATGGGGTCATCTAGCTTGCTGTGCTTGCATCCCAAAACTTTGGTGCACCCAAGAGGGACAAGCGCGTCCAGCCCCACCGAATGCCGGTTGTCAATGTCTATGGCGGGCTGTGCCTGGCCTGGGCTGAACATTGTACTAAGTGGCCTGTGCATTCATGACCCCCTGTGAAAGGGACCTCAATGTGGAACCTTCTCATAATCTTTGTGTATATGTTTTTAACAGAATTTATAATGTAATTTTTCCTCTAGACAGGATATTCTGCATGAAAAGGTTCCAGGAACCTGTGGTTGAAATCAGACCTGTGATAAGCAGCAGCTGACACTCAAAATCAGACGGCGTAAACACGGGATAGGTCAAAGATGTGGTTTACAGTGTCTCGGGAGAGCACCGACGGGTGTGCTTCGCGGTTGTCACATTTACATTTCCCATACGTGTTTACCAAAAATCAGATGAGTCATGTGGAAATATCTAATGCTGATCAGGGCAAAGCTAGAAGGTTCCATATTTGCTCTTTGGGCAGCAACTATTGACTATTATTTATTTATTTCAGGTACTTATATAGCGCCGTCAATTTACGCAGCGCTGTACATATATATTGTACATTCACATCAGTCCCTAACCCTCAAGGGGCGTACAATCTAAGGTCCCTAACTTACATTCATACATACACATACTAGGGACAATTTACACAGGAGACAATTAACCTACCAGCATGTCTTTGGAGTGTGGGAGGAAACCGGAGTACTCGGAAGAAACCCACGCAGGCACAGAGAGAACATGCAAACTCCAGGCAGGTGGTGCCATGGTTGGGATTTGAACCAACAACCCTAGTACTGCCAGACGGAAATGCTATTATTATTATCATTATTCAATCTGGATTGATGAATAAAGTATAACTGAAGCCCAACTTTTTTTTCACTTTCAATAACTTTTTATCGAAAGGTTTTAAAGGATACATCTTGTGACCATTGTCAGGTATACAGATAGAAGCATTAAATCGATGACTTGCAATTCATACATCAAATAGAAAAGCTGCAGAAAATGACAGAACAATTGGTATGTCCAAAAGTACATTAATCATATTACAACAGAGAAACATTATGGATAACAGAAGAAATCCATACGGAGTAGAAATTCTGAAGGAACCCTATACACACAGCTATACCGTATTTTTCGCTCCTGACCATAAGACGCACCTAGGTTTTAGAGGCAGAAAACAGGAAAAAAAATTCTGAACTAATGGACTGCAGACACAGTACAGGAGATGACCAGAGACTATGGACAGCACAGGGATGACCAGAGACTGCAGACAGTACAGGGATGACCAGAGACTGCGGACAGTACAGGGATGACCAGAGACTGCGGACAGCACAGGGATGACCAGAGACTGCGGACAGCACAGGGATGACCAGAGACTGCGGACAGCACAGGGATGACCAGAGACTGCGGACACAGTACAGGGATGACCAGAGACTGCGGACAGTACAGGAGATGACCAGAGACTGCGGACACAGTACAGGGATGACCAGAGACTGCGGACAGTACAGGAGATGACCAGAGACTGCGGACAGTACAGGGGATGACCAGAGACTGCGGACAGCACAGGGATGACCAGAGACTGCGGACAGTACAGGAGATGACCAGAGACTGCGGACAGCACAGGGATGACCAGAGACTGCGGACAGCACAGGGATGACCAGAGACTGCGGACAGTACAGGAGATGACCAGAGACTGCGGACAGTACAGGGATGACCAGAGACTGCGGACAGTACAGGGATGACCAGAGACTGCGGACAGCACAGGGATGACCAGAGACTGCAGAGAGTACAGGAGATGACTGCTGACCTTTGGGGAGGGGGGGGGAGCTGTTACCTGAATTTGACAGGTACCCGCTCTTACTTCCGCGGAGTTGTTCTTTGACCTTACCTGTTCCTCTATCCAGCGGCGCGCTGTCTTCCCGGCTTCTGTAATGGCGCTCGGCATGACAGTCGGGTGCCCGGTGCGCATGAGCGAGAAGCACTTGCGCTTTGTGATTGGTCCGGCGGCTTCTGGGATCTGTACTTTATGCAGAGGCAGCGTTGTCTCCAGGGGCGGACTGACAACTCATGGGGCCCCCGGGCAATAGGGGTTCATGGGGCCCCTGTGTCCTTGCCCAAACTCAAAAAAGCCTATGAAAAAGGTACCAGGGGCATCTCATGGGGCCCCCTACTGACCCCGGGCCCTCGGGCAGTGCCCGAGTTTCCAAATGGTCAGTCCGCCCCTGCCCATGACTATTATTATTAGACAGGGTCATCATATTCTATAGCAGTTTACAGTATAGTGTACAATAATCTACATTATTAATAAAGGAAAAGTCACGAGCGTAATCTATAAACTGTCACCGCTGACCTTTCTTCTCCCCATACTTTAATTTGTTATTGACTAAGACAGATATTCAATACCGACACAGAATATAGCAGGAAACAAGCGTGCAAGATCCCGATAACAGTTTTATCCTCATATGAAGCAATTGCCAAAAGGGAGTGCTCGGAGTATGGAGAGTTTAAGATAGATGGTAACCCCAACTGGATGACATTTAGTTTGATAAAGCACTGTGGATCATAAATAAAATACTTGCTTTCACCATTCATCCTTTGATGAATGGACTTTTTTTTTTTCTGCAAAAACTTCCTGTCTACAGCGGTAATGGTTGCAAGGCATTTCTTGGGGCCAGTTTTTTGATGGTGATAACAGTGGACCAAGGCTTTGCAAAGTGTTTTGGACTAACCATGTTTAACCACTTCCAGTCCGGACACTTTCCCTCCTTCCTGTCCAGGCCAATTTTCAGCTTTCAGCGCTATCACACTTTGAATGACAATTGCACGGTCATGCAACACTGTACCCATATGAAATTTTTAGCATTTTTTTGAGACAGATAAAACTTTATTTAGGTGGTATATATTCACCACTGAGATTTTTATTTTTTTGCTATAGAAATTAAAAATTCCAAACTTTTTGAAAAAAAAAAGTGTTTTTCTTATAAAATTTTGCAAATAAATAATCTTTCTTCATAAATCTTGGCCAAAATGTATTCAGCTATCTTTTTAATAAAAAAAAAAAAAAGATAACCCAAATTAGTTTATAACCAAAAATTATAATTTTTCAAAAAACGTTTTTACATTTTTTATTTAAATTTTTTATATTATTATTTGTTTGTTTTTTTAAACATACTGTCACCCTTGCAGTACCATAGTGACACTGTACTACTTGTGGGGGGGTGATGAAGATTGTTTTTTTTTTTACACTGATTGCTCTTGCACCCATAAAGGCTGTAAAAGCAATCATTTGTCCTTCTCTCTGGCTGCATTCTTGCAGCCATTGAGAAATATTGTGAGAGCTGTGATTGGTCACAGCTTGTCACATGGTACAAAGCTGTTGTGAATAGTCTTGTACCATGTGACCTCTGTGATCATTCACAGATTTCACTAGTAGTAAGCAATGATGTCAGGAAGTGACATCTTGCTTACTACTATTCATGTGATCGGGACCTCACACAGAGGTCACGGACACAGCGGGCACCAGATCGCGGTGCTGCGTGCTCCCAGGGAGCGCGTACAGGCAGTTAATGTGGAGGCCATTTATAAACGGCCACCCACTCCTGTACTGCTCCCATCTGGCCGTTTATGTACATTGGCCAGACAGGAAGTGGTTAAAGGTTCACCTTTTTTTTTGAGCTCATTAGATTTTATTTGAAATGTGAAATTAATTTCTAGTAAATGATCTGAGCAAAGCATGATGTATGGCTACATGTGCAGCAAGGATGCAGATTGGATGGAGGGTACAAAAGGATAATATACTTTTACTTCTTCCACTATGACCATTTCACTAGCCTAGATATGGACCCATGGGACAGGCGGATCCTCTATTACAGATTCTTCATTTAAATGTGATGGACCTGAACTGGAGGTTTTCCACAGCCAAGTAGGAGATCTCCTCTATGGCAAAGCGGACTGGAAATGAGAAAGGCTTTTCAGAAGACAATTGTATGGTGGTCATCTTGCTCATACTGGAAGCAAAGCATGGTGTCTGACCCCTCCTTGAAGGGGAAGATTCTTTCCCTTAGCTCCTCTCCCCAGACACCGTCCTCCATCAAGTTCAAGGCTAAAATATGCTTTTATCCCTGGAAGTCAAATCGAACATCAAACTGGACCACTAAATTCTTGGCATCTTTTCCCAAGTTGATGAAAAACCTTCTACAGCCCTCCGGAATGAAACCCTCCACCTTCACACATTGACTAGGTTTGAGGCCGAAGTTATACAAGAAAAAAGTATTATCTGCCATCCTGCTTCCTTATCAGAGATACTTGTGAGTTCACCTTTTATGGTACACCAATATTCAGGGTGTAACATGTTAGGAAAGCACCAGCCCCTGCTCCCCACCAATCCATTGCTTTGATAGCTAGCGGGGGATCTCCTCAATCAAACCCCCCCCCCCAAATTTTAAAAAATGTGGCCATGTAGGGCTCTGCCCAGATCACTCCTCTGTGAATTAGAAACTTTAGTGGCTGTTGGCTTGTAGTTTATTTATTACATGTACTTATATAGCGCTGTCAATTTACACAGCACTTTACATATATATTGTACTTTCACATCAGTCCCTAACCCTCAAGGGGTGTACAATCTAAGGTCCCTAACTCACATTCATACATACACATATTAGGGCCAATTTAGACAGGAGTCAATTCACCTACCAACATGTCTTTGGAGTGTGGGAGGAAACCCACGCAGGCACAGGGAGAACATGCAAACTCCAGGCAGGTGGTGCCATGGTTGGGATTCGAACTAACGACCCCTAGTACTGCCAGGCAGAAGTGCTAACCATTTAGTCACTGTGCTGCCCCTCAATGAACTACCACAGCCCTGTACAGCACTCTAGTAGTTCATTGAATCTTCCTGTCAGTATATCTGCTTGCTCATAAATCCCGTACAGGCAATCAGATATATTGACACATCTGCAGGAGACCTGCATGGCACTAATGATCTACTGATGTACTGCTTTACAGGCTCCTGCAGCAAAAAAATAATAAATGCACATTTTATTTTACCTGCAAAAAATGTGCACTTATTATTTTTTTACCAAAAGGTGAACTTATCCTTTAATCTCCGTTGGAAGTAAGTGACCATGTACAATAAGGACACAGGGACAGAGTGTTGTCACCCCATAACAGGAAGTGCCTGAACAAGGAACTTCATGGCAGGATCACCAATGATTATGTTAATAAAATATGTTAATATACAGTATATTGAAAAATTACTTTTGAAATGATAATATTAAAGTGGACCTTCACCCTCCCCATCAACTTTCAACTTGCTCCCTCTTCTCACAGAAATAGATATTTTTATTTATTTATTTATTTTGAATGATGGGTGATACCTTTTTCAGGGACTTCTACTTGTTCTTCCTGTTTATTATGTACTCATCAGGGGTGTATTTACCAAAAGG
>NW_028318282.1:1165000-1202500 GCF_062004578.1 Staurois parvus
CGGGTCACTCTCAGGAGCTCAGTGAATTCAAGCGTGGTACCGTGATAGGTTGCCACCTGTGCAATAAGTCCATCCATGACATTTCCCAGCTACTAAATATTCCACGCTCAAATGTTAGTGGTATTATAACAAAGTGGAAGCAACTGGGAACCACAGCAACTCAGCCACCAAGTGGTCGGCCACGTAAAATGAGAGAGTGGGGGTCAGCGCATGCTGAAGCACACAGTGCGCAGAAGTTGCCAACTGTCTGCAGAGTCAATAGCTAAAGACCTCCAAACTACGTGTGTCCTTCAGATTAGCACAACAACAGTGCATAGAGAGCTTCATGGAATAGGTTTCCATGGCCGAGCAGCTGCATCCAAGCCTTACATCACCAAGTGCAATGCAAAGCGTCGGATACAGTGGTGTAAAGCACGCTACCATTGGACTGCAGAGCAGTGGAGACGTGTTCTCTGGAGTGATGAATCACACTTCTCTGTCCAGCAATCCGATGGATGTGTCTGTGTTTGGTGGTTGCCAGGAGAACGGAACTTGCCTGACTGCATTGTGCCAAGTATAAAGTTTGGTAGAGGGGGGGTTATAGTGTGTGGTTGTTTTTCAGGGTTGGGTTTGGCCCTTTAGTTCCAGTGAAGGGAACTCTTAAGGCATCAGCATACCAAGACATGATGTACAATTTCATGCTCCCAACTTTGTGGGAACAGTTTGGGGATGGCCCCTTCCTGTTCCAACATGACTGCACACAAGTGCACAAAGCAAGGTCCATAAAGACATGAATGAGCATGTTTGAGGTGGAGGAACTTGACTGGCCTGTACAGAGTCCTGACCCCAACCCCATAGAACACCTTTGGGATGAATTAGAGCGGAGACTGCAAGCCAGGCCTTCTCATCCAACATCAGTGCCTGACCTCACAAATGCGCTTCTGGAAGAATGGTCAAACATTCTCATAGACACACTCCTAAACCTTATGGATGGCCTTCCCAGAAGAGGTGAAGCTATTATAGCTGCAAAGGGCGGGGCCAACTCAATATTGAACCCTATTGACTAAGACTGGGATGCCATTAAAGTTCATGTGTGTGTAAAGGCAGGTGTCCCAATACTTTTGGCAACATAGTGTAGAACACTTTTATTGTAATAAAGGAATCTGTCGTTGCAGCATACACTTTCATTTTATAAGTTCAGCATTGAATAGTAGCAAATTTTCTAAGCTATTGTGTGGGTAGTAAATATAATTGGTACCATGTCTGTGGGACTTCAGCTCTGACCCTTCACCAGCTTGTGAAAACCAGCGCATGGATGTAAAGCCCTGAGTTCTAACCAGTGAAACGTGTCAACACCAAATAAAACGAATATCCTATTGCCTTCTGACCCCAATATGGGGTTAAGTACCCACACAGATCTATTGTTTGAACAAACTGAAAGCTATTGATTAAAGTGATATATTAAACTCTCGGTGTGTAAGCACGTTCAGCAGAAGGTTTTCCCTTCCGGAGGGGCTGTGCCCGCACTGCAGGGGTTGACTGCTCTTCTTGTGCAGGGGAGAAGAGAAAGCCTTATACTCACCCAATCTTCTGCACCACTGGTCCGGCATGACACCACAATCCAGCGGTGGACTGGTCCTCATGTCCAGAGCAGGTCTACAGGCTTGATGATGTCAGGAATAGTCCACTAAACTGCGGAAGGGGGGATTATGTAAGGATATCTCCCGTCATCTCTCCCCTAGACAAAACAAGCACTTATCTCCCTGTCCAGCACACCTCTGTCACCTCACTACTAGTGACAGAATGTGGTCCAGCCGTGCACCTAGCAAGGACCTCATGCATGTGCTTTGTCTTCTTCTCTCCAGTGGCAAAGCAAAGGACCTCGGTGACATTTTTGTGCTTCCTTTGCTATGGGAGCAGACTGCTGGGGAAGGGAGTCCCAGAGGCAACCCCCCTCACTACAGAAGTATGCCTCGCTTGCAACAGGTACAACACCTCATGACAGGTCTGCTTGTGCTGGTTACTAGACCTCTGTCGCCCTTGGCAACTATTCGCTTTGACTTCCTACCGTGTTCACTATTGCAGAGTTGTCTTCATATTCCAATGTGCTTTAGCTGACCCAAATTTCAGATGATGTGTTCTGGGTACCGTCATACATCCCATTAAATAACTTCAGACGAGGCAGGAATTTCATTTTTTAATTGCATACTGTGGATGTCACACGTTTGTTATTGCATAAACTTTACACAGGAACACATTTGTGTTTCAGTGGGTGGGGGGAGGTGTCTTGTAGTACATTGTACACTGCCTGCACTATTAGAGCACTTTTAAGGTTTTGTATATTGTATTTTGAGGATGTCACAAATAATCACTGTTATATAAATCCACAGAGGAGCATATTTATGTTTCTGTGGAGGGAGGTGTATCGTAGTACATCATATATAAGTTGGCAATTTTTTTAGGATTTGACACTGTGGTTTCTAATTATTGTATTTATTTAAGGAGGATGCACATATAAGCATGCTAGTAATGCACTCATAAGGGAGGGAGGTGTTTATAGCACTATATAGTAGCGCCACACTAAAAAGTTTGGAATTTTGGTATCTTTATCCATTGGAGGATATAAGAGGAGTGGTAGGCAGCTACACTGCTGTAATTATCGGTCCATAAGTGCGGATAATAAACCAGTTCACTGTAAACTTGGCATGACAGTTACAACAGAGCAAAAAGGTAGGTCCTGAGCAATTAAAAAATTAAGCGCAGGGATGACATGACTGGGGGGAATAAAGGGACAAAATAAAGGTTGAAAGAAGGGTAGGAAGTTTTGGGAGTATGGCTTACCTGATTGGATGGGGATGTTGGGGAGGGTTCACAGGGAGGAAAAGGATTGTCCGATCTCAGGAAGTCCAGTGGGGAAGTTGGAAGAAGAAGCTCCCTCCCCTTCGTGCTTTGGTTTGGATGGTCACGGCGGCCTTGGCGGTGGTTGGTCTTTGGAGGAGGAAAGAATTCTGTATGGAGAGAGATTCGGGACCCATCAGTGGTATGGGGACCACGGTACATTCCGGTTAACTCGGAATAGGTAACATGGTGGTCACTGCGGATAAGTAGGGTTATCTCCGAGACGGTGTGTTGCAGCTAAGGATAGGTAGGATTGTCCTTGAGCCGGTGGGTTGTGGCTGGGGGCCTAAGTTGAAGGAATGTTTTCCCCGAAAGTTAAGTTGGGTTTATGGCCCTCAAATGACCACCACGTTTTTCCTCTGTTTCTAATTTTTGGAATGTTATTTATGTTGACATAATTTATTGGTTAATAAAAGGCTGCTATGGCCATTTTGACTCCAAAAAACCTGGTTTGTGTATTTTGTATAGCTGGAATGGTGGAGGGTATGGCCTAGCAGGCTTGGTTAGGTTGGAAGGCGTATATTCTACCCTTATGTCCTTTCCCTAACTAAACCTGACTATGTATGGCTGCCCAAGCATACCTGCACAGGTAGAGCCCATATAGGCAAAGTCCATAGTGGCGATATCCCAGATGCTGGTGTCCCGACGAGTCAGCATCTTCTTCTCAAGCAGCAGCTCTTTGCAACTCAAGGCTCAGTCAGGCTCTCTGTGAGATTGCTGGAGATTACAAGCTGTGTCTTGTCTGCCTTCTTCACATGCAGCAGCATCGCCTCTCAGAGTGCAGAGCCCTTTCCCCTTTTAAATTTACAGCGGAGGGAGAGAGGCTGTCAGGGATCCCCGCGGCGCTGGTCCCAGCGCAGGTGCAGTGCGCCGCCCCGTGCAGGGACGCGGGCACTAGGTCCTGGCCAACCGCGGCGTCCGGGTTCGCGCATGCGCAGTAGGAGCCGCGGGCGCGCGCCTGGCACCAATGACAGCGCAGGGCGCGATATTTAAACGGCCCTAAGTTGTCATTCAGTGCCTTCTGGTCTTTCCTGTATTCCTGTATCTGCGAACCTGTGTATTGTAAGTTGCTGACCCGGATTGTACCTGACCACTCTGTATTCTCCTGCTCTGACCCTTGGCTTGCCTGAGCTCTCTCCTGGATGCCCCTTATTAGATCTGACCTTCTGTTGCTGACCTGGCGACTGACCCGACTATTCTCTGCCCGCTGCTTTGTACCGCACCGGCCCCACAAAAACCGACCCGGCTTGTCTGACCTCGCACCTGCTCAGCCATCCATCCATCCCATCGGGATCACCCGACCTCCTCATATCAGGCTCTCCCCTGTGGGAGCCCCTGGCGATTACCCCTACCACTGACAGGTTTACTCAGTAGCCACGACCTGGTCTCAGGGTACTCCAAGTCCATCCACACCATCAGGGGCCCTGGTGAACAAGTACTCTGGGGCTTAGATTCCGAGCTCTGGGGACGCCTGATCATTGGGGTGCTAGTGGTACCGCCAGGCGGTCCCTTACAGAGGCAGAGCCCAGAAAGTTCAGGAAACTGTATTAATCCCTTTCCCTGGCTAGGGCAGCCAAAGCTAACTAACGTAGGCTGTAGGCAACGTGCCTACAACACCCAGTGCACTTTTTTGTTTGCTCTTTTTTTCTTTATTGTACTAATACAATATCTGTATAAAGATGCTTGTTGAAACGTTCTTCGAATGTTGTTTCTTGCCATCAGACTAGAGTCAACTAATGTACCCCTTTTGACAATGAACGTTGTGTTCGAAACACGTTAAGGAGGAGCCCCTTGGCAGCCGTTGACGTCAAGCCGTCGGATCATGGAGATCCGACGGCCACCATATTGTTCCAGCTGGTCAGTTTTATACACATTTATGTGATCTATATAGCGGCATCTGTCATCTAATATTACAGTGCTGTATGTTCATCATTTTTTTTTTAAAACTCCAATAACAAATCATTTTTTTTAAATAATACTACACTATGGAATATTCCTAATGTTTGCTCTGTATTGAGCACTTTAAATCTCCCAGTACCTTCTTCAGTGAATGTACCATCTTCAGTGAATATCCCAGCACCCCGGAAAAGTTTGATTATTGGCACTGGCTATCAACTCTCAGCATCACTGGGAAGATCACCCAATCCCCGGGCTACACACCTGATTATACCTGAGGGACCAGGGCATGTCCAGGAGCTTATGATAAAACGCGCTTTTCATTAGCGCTTCCGGTGAGTGCGCATTCTATATGTTTATATATATTCATCCAAATGGAATCAGTATTCTGGGACTATATAGAAGTTTTTTGAAGATATCATCAGCTTTAAGAAGTTTATACAATTTTGGACAATTTATATCTTTGCACTTGTCATGACTATATGTTTCTCATAGATATTTGCATTATTTTAATTTAATATGCTCATTATTTCTCAGTATTATTTGCGTCACAAAAAACGCATCAATCATACACATGCGTTTGGGAGACGATATTCATTATTCATTTAGCGCTGCACTATTTTTTATTGACAGACTTGATGTTTGAATGGAATCCCGGGCGTATTAAACATGTTTCAGTACAATATCTATGATTTGCAGTTAGAATTTTGCTTGTTAGAGAAAAATTTCCATCCTTTTCCTTTAACTTTTTTCATTTGAAATTTCATTTAACTGTTCATGGGTTTATATTTATATTTTACAGTAGTGTGTATATCCAACTTTAGCTGTTGCAAGACAGATTGAGCCATGCATGAATCTCTTGTGCAGCATTGCCCAAACGCACCTAAAAGCAAAGTCATATCTGCCCTTAGAAAGTGAAAGACTTGGAAAAAGCCAATTTACATATCTGAAGCAAGAGCAGCAATCCCCTGTCTGCTGTGTACATGGTGTGACGTTCTAGCTGAGGGGGTGGAGATCAGAGCCCATAGAGAAGTAAAGCCCTCCACGCCTGTAACAGCTCAGTTATTGTGTTGTCAGCAGAGCTCCAACATGCAGCGTCTCCCACCCGGAGATCTGGAGGAGCTGGAGCTGGTGGGACATGGTGGGTTTGGGAACGTCTATAGAGGATGGAGCAAGAAGCTGAAAATGGAGATCGCGCTCAAAGTGGTGCAAGGAGCCCGTAGGTATGTACTAATCTGAGATAATTCTGGAACACTGTTTTTTATAGGGGATCCCTAAAACCTACTCTTGTCAGGGAAGCCTTTCCCTCCTCCACCTAAAAACTGAACTTCTACTTTCTCCATTGAAGTAGAACTAAAGGGAAAACTTTTTTTTTTCATTTTGGATAGAGCGAGGGCTGGTTATAACCATCTACGACATCCATGTCCCATTGAGGAGATTCCCCATCACTTCCTGTCCCATAGCCAAAACAGGAATTGAGTAGAAATCCCTCCAAAGTGAAGAAATCCCTGGCTGTCACCAGAATAGTGTCCCATTGAAAGATTTTCCCTGTTCTGATAACAACCCAAAATAAGGATATCTTGCATTCACATTCAATAATAACAGTAAACAAGACAAACAGAGAGGGTGAATCTCTGCAATGGAAGCCAGACGAAGATAAAAACCTGACGGGGGCTCTAATCCCTCTCTACTCTATCATAGCCTAAAAAAAAAAAAAAAAAAGTTATGTCTTTAGTTATACTTTAACTCATCTCCACATTTTTTACCTTTTGTATCCGTTGCCCATCCTTTTTAGATTGTAAGCTCTCATGAGCAGGGTCCTCCTAATTCTCTCATAAGCAGGGTCCTCCTAATTCTCCTAACTGTATTGTCTTCCTTTATTTTGCAAATCACTGCACAACCTGTTGGCCCTATATAAATCCTATAAAATAAAAATAATGATCATAAAAATAATAATGTATTATTATATACTTAAATACTACTATTATTAACATTAACAATAATACCAATAATAATCAATAATAATAATTCATTATTAATATATACGACTGTTAACATTTATTGAAAATAATAATTGTAATTTTTTTTTATTATTATTATTGTTATTATATACATATTTTTATTATTATTAAATGTTAATACTAAGAGTAGTATTTAAGTATAAAATAACAATTTATTATTATTAATAAAAGCTAATAATAATGGTAGTATTTATTATTATTAAATGACCAGCACAGCCCCATTACATGGACAAGGCAAAATGCCTTATTTCCAATGCAAGCGCAGTGGGCTGAGATACAGACCACCTCACCACTGCTGCAGTGTATAGAACTGTATTAAAATTGTCAGTCGTGATGTTTAATAAAGTTCTGTGAAAATAAAAAGTAAACAGTGCAATACGCCAAGATTGGTGCACTGGCACTGTGTTGCACAGCGCAAACCAACAGCACCGTGTTCAGCACAGCTCGCTGGTATGAACAACCCCTAAAGGCCAACTCCAGTCCAGGTTGTCTAACCAAAACTTTTCTTTTTAGTTAGTTTTGGATAGAGCTGGGAAGGATTTGAACCAACCCAGTTGGACTCAATGGACAAGTTTGACAGTTGGTGCCGCCTATCAAACTCAGCAGCCTCAGTTATAAATGACACAGCCAGGAAGCAAAGAAACACGGGTGTGGAATATGTTAAGTCAAAACAGGCTGTAATGTTATAATGGGGGTGGCTGGGGGTTTAGTAAAACCACAGCTCAGCCACCTATTTTTACTACCCCTCCCCCCCTTTGCCTGTGTGAAAGAACACTAATGGTTGTGCCTTGCTCTTCCCCTTTTGACAATGCATATTCACCAGAGAAATTGCCAGATGCAAAAACACTTGATTTTCTGCAGTCTGTAGTCAAATGAAACATCCACAAGACATCTAGTGGCCAGAGACCATATGACCTTTATCTATGTGAGTGATCTTGGAAGCAATGCTTTTTTTATTTATGCCAAGAAACTGTTTTAAATAACCAGTTCCCGACTGTGCACTGCAGTTTTACTACTACAGTGTGGGCTAGCTGCGCAGAATCACGTGTATATATACGTGATTTTGCATTTCCGGGTAGGCGGCGCATGTGCTGACCCAGCTGTACTGTCACTGGGTTCAGCACATGCAGACCATTGGGTCCTGGCCAATGACAGCTGGGACCCACCAATCGGTGGAGCGAGTGACAGGAGAGGATGGGAGGGAGCTCTGTGTTGGCAAACAACTCAGAGCTCTGTCCTGGCAGCAGTGATGTGCCGGTTTTTGTCCCCTGTTAGTATGATACTATACTAACATTGTTATACTATATTTGTTTATACCAAAACCTTCAAAACTACCTTTCTCCTCTCCTCCTTATTCCTTCTCATTCTGCAAATGATAAACATTCTGCAAATAATAAACTTTGAGAACTTGTGTCTCACATGGCACTGCTAAGGCATCTATCCTGTGTCAGAAACTGACACTGCCTAATGTCCAGAAGCTACAATGGTTCTTTGGAGGACAAGTTCATATTAGAAAGGTTGCAGTGGTGGGCTTGGCTTTGAGCCTAGCACTGTTTCTTTTGCCTCCAGTGCTAGGTAGAAGTCTTGGCTTCCACCTATCCAGGCAGACTTCCTTATTTTATTTAGAGAGTAATACTGCACTAGTAACAGGCCCACAATTGCTTCTGGATTGTTTGTTTTAGTTCCAACCTGCAAAAGATGATGAACAATCTAAAGAAGGAACAAGATGTGATGCAGAAAGCGAGCAACCCCCATGTTCTCCGTCTCCTTGGGGTATATCAGAAAGTGGAAGGCAGTCTTGTAGAGCATGGACTGGTCATGGAGTATATGCCCTATGGTTCTCTACGCACTCTCTTTGACAATATCCCAGATGTCCCATGGGCTTTGAGGTTCCAGATTCTTCATCAAGTGGTCCTTGGAATGAACTACCTTCACAGTCTGGATCCTCCAATAATCCACCGGGATCTAAAACCCTGCAATGTCCTTGTAAATAAGCATTTAGATGTTCAGGTAAGTTACCAATGCCAGATGAATAATACAGTATGTGTAATATGGAGGTGCCCTCACTGAAAGTTTCAATGCTGATTTGTGGAAAGAAGAGGAGTGAGTGGCACTCGACCCCACAGCCATCAATACTTAATTCACACAGCGACAGTGCTTGAGCAAAGAAAATGTGTATATTAGCAGCAGAGGGGCAGGCTATCCAATAGATCTATTACTAGGCCCTAAATGGGAAAATATAGGTTTGCTTCAATGCTGTTCTAAATTGTAGGCATGGGTCCACATTCTGCACTAAACATATTACACTATATAGTCATAAGCATTAATAAACACCTGCCTCTCAAGCATCTCATTCAGAAAAAAGGATATTAATATGAAGTTAATTCTCCATTTGCTGATATGGCAGACTCTTCTCTTTCTGGAAGGTTTTCTTACTGGAGAATAGCCAGTAGGATTTGCTTCTATTCAGCCACAAAAGCATCAGTTAGGTTGATGTCAATGTGGAGTCATCAAATCTGGCTTGCAGTTGTTCTACTAATCATCAGTTAGGTTGAGGCCAATGTAGAGTCATCAATTCTGGCTTGCAGTTCTATAGATCATCAGTTAGGTTGAGGCCAATGTATAGTCATCAAATCTGGCTTGAAGTTGTTCTACAGAGCATCAGTTAGGTTGAGGCCAATGTAGAGTCATCAATTCTGGCTTGCAGTTCTATAGATCTACAGAGCATCAGTTAGGTTGAGGCCAATGTAGAGTCATCAATTCTGGCTTGCAGTTCTATAGATCATCAGTTAGGTTGATGTGTAGGGTTTGTGAAGAGCAATCAGGTTCTTTTACTCCCAGTAAACTCCCAGGGTACCTCTTGCAGGGCAGAAATTTGTTCAAATGATTGGCACATCAGATGGAACCTTTCCAATAAGCCACTGAGGTGTCAGCAATTCTACTACCAATATTTGTTGTTGGTGACTACATGACTATAAATCGAATATTATGCATTTTTGTCCTCTGTATTCAAGGATGTATGCCTTTACACTTATCTTTCCCAAATGCCCTCCTTAGACCTTACATACCCCTTTCATTCACTTTAAATTAGCCCATAACCTTCTCTATCTGCTGTGACTTACCCCAGCTCCAGCTACTCTAGTCCTCTTTACCAAACTGGTGGACCACAGTGTACATTTTATGGAAAATATGCTGCACATTCACAATATAGTAAGTGGGGCCATAGCAGGCGGTAGAAGTCAACAGCCTATATGAAGTAAGCAGAAAGTTGGTGATGGAGAGGGTACTCTAAACCAAAAAACTTTTACAATGAGGTACACACTTAAAAAGAAACACCAAATTACAAGGTGTATCAGGAAAGCTTTTTTTATTGTGATTTTAAAATGTAAGGAAAATGTATCCCCCCCCACCACCACCTTTGAATATGAAACCATCTGGAGACTCTCTCTGATGCCAGTACTTGACAACTCAAATAAAATGAAATATAATTCTTCTTTAACAGATCACAGATTTTGGATTGTCCAAGATTGTTGGGGCTACTACTTCTGCAATGCCATCATTTGCAGGGACGTTGTCCTACATGCCACCTGAAGCTTTAAATAACATTAACTATCAGCCTGCAAAGTCACATGATGTTTACAGGTAATAATAAGATGGCCATGGATTTACGAATCATATTATTGTATTTTGAATTTGTATACATAATGAAATATTGACTACTCCATGTACAGTATAGTTACAAACTCTATATAAGAAAAGATTTCTTAAAACACTTGTGCAAATTATCACTAAACTGACTAAGGATAACTGTGCTGATACCTACCTTTCTATTGGTTAGCAAGGCCACCCATTGCAGTGATGAGGAAATTGAAATGTGCAAAAAAAGTAGTAGATGGTGGGCTAGCTCCCTATATTGCAAGGAAGTGTTTGAATTGTTCATATTAAAGCACCCTGTGATCTAGGGCTGCTAAGGTACTTAACAAAAGACACCCAAGGATTAGACTGCAGGTTCCTATACCTAGATTTTATATTGAGTGGTATCAGGGGCGGACTGACAACTTATGGGGCCCCTGGGCAATAGGGGATCATGGGGCCCCTGTGTCCTTTCCCCAAACTCAAAAAAGCCTATGAAAAAAGGTACCAGGGGCAACTCATGGGGCCCCCTACTGACCCCGGGCCCTCGGGCAGTGCCCGAATATCCAAATGGTCAGTCCGCCCCTGAGTGGTATACTTTACACATTGTAGTGTCTAATTCCACTTAAAAGTGCACGTAAGCCTCAGCTATGGACTTCTTATATTTGTTTCCATTTGGTCTGGTAAATATACTATTGAAAGTGAGAAAAACCTCAGTGCAATCACTATGGGTGAGAGACCCTGGATAACTGCCACCAAAAATATACAACACACATATAATGTATCTAAAAGTGAGACAAAAATAGAAGTTTTATTTTTTGCAGTTATAAATATTTTTTCTTAGTGTCAATTATCAAAAAAAGCCTTAGTGTCAGTATCCTTCAAGACTTAGACTAGTGTCAGTACTGCTTCCCACAGCTTCTTGTGTTCCCACAAATGTATAGCTCCACAAAAATATGTATAATCAGTACCACACAATACAAATATTATAAATCATACCTTAAACCATAATTAAACTCATCAAAAGATAATATACAGTGCCATGTAATAACCTATAGTTATGTTTTGGGTATTTTAACAAAAAAGTCCCAAATGTCCATGTGTTCTTGCAAGCGTATATATTCATGATGCTGTAAGTCTTTCAACCGTGTCAACTATTTTCCTTCCACTGCATTTTTAATCCTCCAATTTCACCATGTACATACTGTATATCCCTTCATCAATGTTCACATGTTCTCACCTTAGGTTTTGACCTCACAAGTAGATCTCATGCGCTTGCCCCTTTAAGTGGGGTCTCCTGTACCCCAGTTGTAATGCTTTTCTCCAGCTCACTGATGCTTCTTAATCCATCTCCATCCTTTGTAATTCTTCAGTGTATGCTGGTAAGACACTCAAAATAAAGAAAGATCACCCGATGAAATCACGTGATCTATGGCACAATGCGTTAAGAGAAACAGGTGACGTCATCCTGCTAAACTGGAAATGTGCAGTCAGACATTTTGTTGGATTGTTACATTGATATATGTAATGTGCACATAAAAAGTTAAGAATAAAAATATTGTGTTTTATATGGAGAGCACTATATATCCTTCTTTATTTTGAGTGTTTTACCAAAACACACTGAAGGATTACAGAGGATGCAGATGGCCAGCTGCCTAAACCTGAAAAGGCACTATGAGCTCCTGATGACAGATGATGGAGCTGTGTTGGCAGCCACACAGGTCACAGCAGAACAGTGCTGTATTAGTTGGGCTGATGTGTATGTGAATTCAGGATAAGAGGAAGCTTAAATTAACAGGAGGAACACGAGTGAAGTTCCTCTTTAATTGACTAAAACTGAATTGACCCTTCCACATTGCAATGCATTTCCTCTTCCTCATAATTCAGTACTTGTTTGAAGAAAAAGGAATTTGCTATGAACGTAGGGTTCCAAGAATAATTAGGAATAATAGCCGTAACTGGAAATGCATGTATTATTTTGACATATCAATGAGATCCATGCTGTTTTATATTGTTTACCATATTTTAGATACGGACTCTTTGCTATGTTTTGTTGTGTTGTAGTTTCGGAATCTTAGCGTGGACAGTGTTTTCAGGAGAAGAGCCTTACCCAGGTAACTTTTTGTAGACCTTGTTGTTTTGTAAGATTTCCCATATAGCTAGTACTAATTAGTCACATTCATCTGGACTTTTTCGGTGAAATAGAATATTTCAATTTATATTCATCAGATCTGGGTTTTTTTGGTTCTTTTTTTGGAGTGTCAAAAACATTGCCCAACAATTATAGCCAGACAGGTAACTCGGTCACCTTAATCCAGAGGTGCTTAACCCAGAGCCCTCTGATGTGGCCAGTGACCTCAAACCAGGGAAGTGCATTCCCGGGGCCAGTGACCCAATGATCGTGATCGGGGCTTGGTGACCCACCATCCCAGAGCATCAGAATGCATCGAGCTGGCGTCAGCAGTAGAGGAAGCAGGTGGCCGTGGAGGGAACAGGAGCCATATAAAGCTGATGCTTCCTCTGTAGAGCTGGATCCTGTCCAAGGAGGAGTGATTCCAAGTGCACTTTACCTGGGACCTTTCTAGTAGCCCGGGGAGCAATGCCAGCAGAAGCTGGATGAGGAAAAGAAGGTCAGTGTATTAAACAACACATACATTGTGCTTTTACAACGGGCATATTAGTGCCTATAAAAAGGGTTAACAACTATTAGGCTACTTTCACAAAGATCTACGGATGCAGCGCAGTGCATATGTGGCTTACCTGCAGGCTAGCTGCACTGAGCCATACTTCTAACATACCCTACAGGTTTGGTGCACTTTCCGAAAGCACACCAAAACTCCCGAATGCAGGAGTTTTGGTGCGTTTTCAGAAAGTGTACCACACCTGCAAGATATAATAAAAAGTCTATGGCAAAGTGCAGCTAACCAGCAGGACAGCCGCAGGTGCACTGCACCTGCCGTGCGGGTAAACCACAACACATCAGTGTGAAAGCAGCCTTATAGGGGGCTCAGGAAAGTAAGGGGTTATTTACATTTGTGATTTGGGGGGGTGCTAAAACCCCATAGTTGAGATGTGTTAACACACACCCCCAACCACTGTTGTAGAGTCAGAGGTTGCAATGGTGACCCCACCCCAACTTCCAGAGGGCCCGTGCAACCTCCCTGTCACATTCTGTTTTACACTTGGGCAGGAGGGGCAGCATATACAGGAATTGATCTTCCTACAACAGCTGAAAGCTGGCTTCTCCTCCCCTCCACCCCTCCCATCGGCATTCATAGGCTGCAGGAGGAAAATGTTCATTATGCTATTCAAAATAAAAAATTGGAAATTCCAAACCATTTCATTTCATTGTGGCCCGAAACTGGTTACCAAATCACTTAAGTGGCTCTCGCTCCTCGAAAAGTTGAGTACCCCTGCCTTAATCCAGTCACCCCGGAATGTGTCAAGGCAGATGTTCTTATCCTTAAAGCATTTCTGTTTTAGCCAATGGAAAACTGGTTTCTAAGAAAAGAGGAGGAAAAAAAATTATATGCTTTTCCCGGCATTGTTTAGGTGCTCCCATTGAAGTCTATAGAACCAAAAATGCGCAAATCTGCCCCAAACAAGCTCGTGCTTTTTTATCTTTGTGTGATAAGCATAAAGCAACACAATGCCCACGTGTTAACAAGCATGAAAGAATACAATGGGAATAACTAGACGTGTAGGCCCCTTTTTTGGCCTAGCAGTAAGGGGACATACAGCTCAGGGTACTCCAAATTGCAGGAGCAGTCCTAAGGCAGCAACTCTGGAATGGTCACTCAAGGAGGTAATTGCAGTCTCTAGGATCTCGCTCTTTCAGGCCTTTAAGGTAGGAATACACGATTAGAAAATCGACCTATTGGTCATTCGACCAACCAACGACCGAGAGGAGTTCGTTCGTTGGTCGAATTCGTGGCCCACATTAACCAATCTAAAAGGATTGTTCGTTGGGTAATACGTAGTGTTGACGTCTTTCATACAAGTGGAAGTGATGCAGTGTGCGTGTGACCTTGTAGCCACGCCCTTCCATCCAGAACGAGCGATATACACAACAATTAACAGCAATGAGTATAACATAGTTTATTACATTATCTATATACATAAATAGTGATACATAAAAATATAATATGCAGAATTCGGTTTTCATTATCTCATTAGGACAATCTACATTTAACATTTGGATTTTTTGGTTTGTGTTTACGAAGATTCCTTGGACATAAACATCTGGGTCATCTTCTGTTTCCACTCATGCATGATAGCGCTTGATAGGATTTTTTTCGTACGACCGTCATACCATCGCATAGAAAATTGGTCGTTCATATGTAAAACGACAACATTTTTCACCGTTCAACCGGATTTTTTTCGTTCACAATATCGTTATTGGTTAAAACATCCCGCTCATCAACTTAGAGAAAATTGTTCGATCAGTGGTTCCGCGAAATTTTCCGTACAATTTTCTTATCGTGTGTACGGGGCATATCTTACTGGGGAAGATTTACTAAACTGGGGCACTCCGAATCTGGTGCAGCTGTGCATGCTGGCCAATCAGCTCCTAAATTCAGCTTGTTTGTTTAAGCTTTGGCAATTAAACCTGGAAGCTGATTGGTTTCTATGCAGAGTTGCTCCAGATTTTTGCACTCTACAACTTTAGTAAATATCCCCAATGTGTCCCTGTGTACTTGGGTGCCACCTTCCAATCCCAGCCAGATCCTGTACCATGAGCATCCAAGCCATATCCCTAGTGGACTCCCTCCAACTTGACTTCTGCAACTTTAGACATAGGCCCCCAGCTCTCCCTGACCTGAGACCTTGATGAACTCCCTTGAGAAAGCAGCCCCACCCCCCGCTCTCCCTGAGCTAGGACCTCGATGAACTCCCTGTAGACTTCAGCTAACCTGCCCAGTAGGGGAGCAGCCCTTTAGTCTGGGTCTTCTCCACAAGGACAAGGACCCTGCTGTTCCAGGCCCCAGACTATTTATACACCCCTCGCCCTGGCCATTCTCTCTCCCCCGGGGATTGGCTTAGGTTGTATGACTATTCAAGTCCAGGGTCTGCCCCTTCCAACCTATTACTTTCTAGAACTCACTAGAAGGCAGGAGGGAGCAGTTGAGCCTGCAACCAGCAGGACCCAGAACAGCCAAAAGTAATCAAAATTCTGCTGGCTACAGAGGAGCCAAAAACTAAATTTACCTTAATCCTACTAGCAACCAAACCATAGGGTGCTACATATTCAAAGACAGTAACAAAAAGTAAGTAGAAAGAGTGCAACACCATGATTGCGAGTACAGGTTTTTTTGTTTTCTCAGCTAATCTAATGAATGTTATTCTGACTCAGATTGTTGTGATAGCGATTTATCCCTTGTGAGACCTCTCTGCCTAGCCTGTATAAGCAGATATAATCACTGTGGACAATCCTTATCAGATAGCTTGAACTCACCAATACTGTGTTCATCCAGAAGTTACTTTATTCTGTATATGTGACAACAGGATACAGGAGAATTAATGGTTTCCAGTATTATGTGGTCAAAAGATGATACTTTCTGTAGCATACTATGCAGAATACATGTGTCCCTGTTACATGTGGACTGTTAGCTGCATCCATGACACAGGAAGTGCTGAACTCAAGAAGAAGGGAGGAGCTTCATATACAAAGGAATTGTGTCATAGATCTCAGGGAGGTAATATAAAACAAATGCATTACCAAATAAGGCCACTGGATGGCATCATAACTAACTATAGAAATGTCCATAGGAAATGGTACAAAAAATAAACTATATGAATTCTCATGTACATTAACATAAATATTAACTGTGTAACAGCATAAATGTTGAGGGCTTATGATACCCCCTTTATCAGGGTTCCAGGCTGACCGGAATGGCATAGTGGACTTATTTGGTTTAAAAGGTTTGTAAATATGCAATTCTGGCTCCTAAACTATTTACAGCCAACTAACTCTGATCTCTAATTTGAAAGTTTGAGTAATAATCCCGCCACAGAAACTTCAGCTGCAATCCTAGCATGCTAGTTTTCACTCCTCGGTCAGATTAAAGCCTGGTTCACGCCTATGTGTGTTGCAATCTGTTATGGGAAAAAAAGTCTCTGACCCTATCCAAAAACACAGCAACTGAAAATGTGAATGTGTCCCATAGGAAACCATGTTAAATGGACTGTAATGAATTTTTGCATAACGCATAAAGTACAAAAAAAACCACATAGGTGTAAACAAGGCCTTAGGGCTCATTCACAGCAGGCACCATGGCTTGTGCTGCGCAGCAATACCCATGCGGTACAGTCCTGACACATGGACAAGGCAAATTTCCTTATGTCCTATTTGTTCAGTTCACACCGCTGCACTGTAGTGGTGTGAGCTGGAAAAAAAGTAGGATGTGAACCACATATTTTTCACTGCAGCATATTGTGATGCAGTACATCACACTTCAACATGCCATAATGAATAAACACGAATGCAATGCACTATCCCAATGCACATGTTCCTGGTTAAAGATGACTGTAGAGGTAAATCGGTGCTGTAGCGACCATCAGCTGGAAACAAAGACAGTCAAAGCAGAGGAACGTCACCAGCACACCGTAGATCTCCAATGCGGGTCCAAAGCTTTATTAACCGAACACATTGTTTCAGGCAAAAGCAACATTTCGGAGCCTCAAAGAACCCCTTCCTCAGGCATGTGTCAATGATTGCATGGCTTATGGAAGGGTCCTGCGAGGCTCTGAAATGTTGCTTTTGCCTGTAACAATGTTTTCGATAAAGCATTGGACATCCACGATGTGCTGGTGGCATTCTTCTGCTTAAACAGGAATGCAGTCACACCATCTAAGGTCTGGCAAGCTGTAGTATATGACATTTCTGTTCTTTGATTTATATGTAGTACCCACTAGTGTGCTACTAGAATAGTGCAGTGTATTGCAGGTAAAATTATTGTGTATGACACATGGTAACTGTGTGAGTCTGTGATTGAGGTTGGGTTTTTTTAGGTCAGCTGGATGACTTAATAGGTTGTGGCTCTGTCCCCTCCTCCTGACTCTGGAGGGCCAAAAAACCTTCCAGAAGTCGGTGAGCAGGAAGGGGTGGAGACCTAATCTGCATGTTTATGGGAGTCTGGCCAATCCCAGGTTTGGAGGCCCTGGTAGAGTGGTGGACTGGCCCATAAAAATGGGAGAGTCAGGATGACAGGGGAGTTAGGTGGAATATGGAGTGCTGGGGAGACTGTTGGTGCCTGGGAGGGGACCCCTAGATCTAGGGGGGCTGGCCTCCAGGCTGGGCTTGGGCTGGCTCAGCAGTACATCAGCACACCGTAGGATTCTCAAGGGGAAAGTCTACCACATGTAACAAGCTCTCAAAGGACAGCTCTGGGCTCGATCCTTTATCCTTGTCCTGGGAGATCTTCAGAGCAGCCAGGAGGGATGGTAGTGTCTGCAGCATGTGGAGCTGGGAGCAGTTCTACAGGGGAAAGGAGACATCTCTGCATGTAGATACAAGAGGCTAAGCTGATTTTTGAGGGGCTGTGAGTTCTTCCCCCATAAATGGATGTTGCTACTGATCCACAAAGACTGACAGCTTTCTAGGAAAAGAACAGTCTAGGATGTGTTTCTGTACATTGGAAAGATGTTGTCTACCCTTCATTGATTCAAGCCAACTGGGCATCCCATAATCCTCATTTCCTTATCCAATTTATTTCTCCTAATAAAATAGCAAAACCAAGCTCACACACTGTCCACTGACTGTGGATGCAAGTGTGGAAAATGCATGTTGCCTGGCTGTGTAGAGCTTAGGGACACACACAGCAGCCCTCACGAGGGTAGCACTACATATATTAAAGGGTATCTCCACCTTTGTGGAAAAAAATAGCAAAAAAAAAAAAAAAAATATATATATATATATATATATATAGTATACAGTTACTACACAAGCCATATTGTAATTGAATGTTATTAAAAATTACCTTCCCTTTTCAATCTGCAGCACTGTCATTTTTTAAAACTTTTGGCAGCCTGGAGGTGTCCTGTACACAGATGGTGTACAGAACACCCTCAGGAAATGTCATTACCTGCTTGTGTGATTGGCTTACTGTTTTTCCCAGAAGTCTGAACTAAGATACAATCAGCTTTTCAGCATCCCCTGCAACAAAAAGCTCTTTTTTGTGATATACCCCCAAAGGAAAATCATGACTAAAGGGATGCAGACCCTGCCCCTTTTCCTCATTAGAGCTCTGCAGGTGCAGCAGCTGAATAATTATTTAATCACTTTCATACAGATTCATTGAGCACATAAAAAAGCATGCAGAGAAAACAAAAACAGCTATTTCTTGAGAATAGCAAAAGGTAAGAATCTGCAACAAATGTTAAAATCCCTGTAATTTACACAGGTCACCCAGAGGGGAAGGTTTTTTTCTCAACAAAAGTGGAGTTAATCTTTAAACATGTGTCTTGCATAACCGTGTTCCAGCTGTTGAAATACATTATATTGCCAAAAGTATTGGTCGGCCTGCCTTTACACACACATGAACTTTATGGCATCCCAGTCTTAGTCCGTAGGGTTCAAGATTGAGTTGGCCCCGCCCTTTGCAGCTATAACAGCTTCAACTTTTCTGGGAAGGTTGTCCACAAGCTATAGGAGTGTGTCTATGGGAATGTCTGATCAATCTTCTAGAAGCGCATTTGTGAGGCCAAGCCCAACTCCTGAAAAACAACCCCACACCATAATCCCCCCTCCACCAAACTTTACACAATGCAGTCAGATAAGTACCATTCTCCTGGCAACTGCCAAACCCAGACACGTCCATTGGATTGCTAGACAGAGAAGCGTGATTCATTACTCCAGAGAACACATCTCCACTGCTCTAGAGTCCAGTGGCGGCGTGCTTTACACCACTGCATCTAACGCTTTGCATTGCACTTGGTGATGTAAGGCTTGGATGCAGCTGCTCGGCCATGGAAACCCATTCCATGAAGCTCTCTACATACTGTTGTTGTGCTAATCTGAAGGCCACATGAAGTTTGGAAGTCTTTAGCTATTGACTCTGCAGACAGTTGGCGACTTCTGTGCATCAGCATGTGTTGACCCTGTTCTGTCATTTTACGTGGTCTACCACTTCGTGGTGCTTCCACTTTGTTATAATCCCACTAACTTTAGTTACAAGGAAATGTCACATATGGACTTATTGCACAGGTGGTAACCTATCACGGTACTATGCTTGAGTTCACTGAGCTCCTGAGAGCGACCCATTCTTTCACAAATGGTTGTGGAAGCAGTCTGCATGCCTAGGTGCTTGATTTTATACACCTGTGGCCATAGAGGTGATTGGAACACCTGAACCCAAAGAATTGAAGGGGTGTCCCAATACTTATGACAATATAGTGTATAATTAGCTTCTGTGTTATTTATATTTTTTTTATTTTTTTCAGGTACTTATATAGCGCCGTCAACTTATGCAGTGCGTTACATATATATTGTACATTCACATCAGTCCCTGCCCTCAAGAAGCATGCAATCTAAGGTTATTTCTACTTCTGTTTGCAATGCTCCCTAGGTGGGGGAATTGTTGAGAGAAATAGTGTATTTACATGGCTAGCACAGTCTCAGGGTTGCATGCAAGGTTTAACTTGCATAACACAAAGCCATGATCAGAGAATGTAGCCATGTATTATATATGAAAGGGGTCTTCAAAAATATTCCATACTTTT
The DNA here is from genome assembly GCF_062004578.1 of Staurois parvus. Classification (NCBI taxonomy): domain Eukaryota; kingdom Metazoa; phylum Chordata; class Amphibia; order Anura; family Ranidae; genus Staurois; species Staurois parvus. Next base: position 1,185,148 of record NW_028318282.1, read on the forward strand.
TAAACTCTAAATATATATATATATATATATATATATATATATATATATATATATATATAAATAAAAATGCGGAAACCTCTTGAAGAACCCCCGTATATGATGGCATACCAGATTTGTTGCTCAGTAGAACCTATCAAACCTGTCATGCAGTCACATACATGTTACAAGTGTTGCATTCATATGGGAGTGCTACATCTTCTATTATGAATTTTACTTATCTGAAAAGTTTGGTGCCCAAATAGAAATGCAAGAGTGTTGTCAATATTTTATATCTCTTCTTCTGTTTCTTAGGTATTCTTCCAGCAGTAGTCCTGCGCTGTGTAACTGATGGCCAGAGGCCCGCAGTGAGTGTCCTAGACAAGTACAGTGATGTTAGAATGGTGCCAGAAGCCAAAGGGTTAATGGTCAGATGCTGGGATCACAATGCAGATAACAGACCCAGCTTCCATAGTAAGTGTGATGACAACCTCATGTCTAGAAGTGCATGTAATTAATGTCAGCCATATTTCTAAAGGGTTATAAGAGACTTATCGTGCAATTTTATTGTATCTTGTTATTTTATCTGACAATGAGGGCCGGTTCACACTAGAACACGGTGAGGGAACATATATGGTGGGATTGTCCTAAAATACAGGAGTTCTGGCAAGAAATAATCCAAAACAGTATATAAAGGGGATATCGGGGATTGTCATACAGAAAGATCCGTGGGTGTGTGTATTTCATAAATCTGAGACTTCAGTGAAACAATATACAAATCGTATATTATACCATTTAATTAGTGCGGCCAAAGGACTTATTCCCAAATTCTGGCAGGTCCAGGAGCCCCCTACAATGAAGGATTGGATAAATAGGGTTGCGTATATAAAAAAGTTGGACGAGCTACAGTATATCACATGGAGGAAGATAAAATGGAAACATTTAGAAAAAAGTGGAGTAGATGGTATGACTTTAAAACACCTAAAAGATACTTGGAAGCTGTTGGAGTATAAGGTGGTCAGAGTAGGGAGTGTTCAACTGAATAGTTGGAGGGTCTTGCATGGTGTTAAGAGAGAGGAAGGAGGAGGACAAGGGATATACATATAGACAAGAAGCTATTGAAGAAATATGGACAGGAAAAATTCAATGGGGGGAGGGTGTGGAAAGATGGTGGGAGGAGAGGGAAATAGGCAATATATGTGGAAATGTGTGTATGTTTGAAAAGTTTAAAATAATGCTTAGTTTTGTATTGGAAAAAAATTTAATAAAAAGATATAAATATAATAAAAAAAAATAGAAGAAAAAAAGAACACATTGTGGGAAACCCATGTTCTGTTTTTTTTCCAGCACCTCATTCAAAGTGCACTGCCCTTGTGATCTGCAGTGGGTGTCAGTGCAATTTTATCGACACCCCAAACACCGTCACAAATGCAATGAGCTGAACTCGCATTGCACAGAATTGCATGTTAATCACACAGGAACCTGCACTGCTTTCCTGTACAATTCCTAGTGTGAACCAGCCCTGAATGTAATGTTGGGAGTGTACACAGTAGCACTGGCAGAGGTAGAAATACCAACAACATAAGAGTAAAAACATTAGAAAGTGGCTAGAAATGTGGACAAAATTTGACCGCTGCATTTGTCTGTGCTGGTAAGTTCATCTTTACACATAAATGATCATATGAGCAGTACCGGGGCAAGTTCATCTAGCACCCAGGGCAAAGATATGGAACTGCACCCCCTCCTCCACTGTAAATGCATGCCATAGAATGGGTTTACTGCCCTGTGTCTATTCTCTGTCCCCTTGCTCCTCTGTGCCCAGGGCAGCTGCCCCTCCTGTCCATCCCTTGTCCCAGCTTTGAAAATCAGAATAAGACGAGAAAGATGCACATCAATAGCTATCAGATAAGACTTTCTAGCCTGACTTCCATTCCCAGTGCTATCTTAATACATGGGCACCCCTGGGCACTGCCCAGGGGCCCCCATGATAAAATTGCATTACATCTTATTTGCATACTGTCCCGGATTTGTTGGGACAGTCACACCTTTTACTAAGCTGGCCCAGCCAGTGTCCAGGAAACTGTACTGTACCTTTGGATCCCAGTATTGTGCCCTCCTGATCCCCCATGTACTGAATCTTTCTGCCTCTGCCCATCTTTTTGCTGGGGCTTTGGCACAAATGGTCAGCATACCAGCAATCCCATAAAGGGAGTTTTACTAAGTTACATGCCCACTAAAATTTCAAGGACACATGGGTTTATGTTGGCATTTTATACCAAAAGAAACCATTTACAAAACAAGGCCCAGCAGGTTCATTGATCATCTCTGGCACCTATCCTCAAATTTAGTCAGTTTCTATGTTGGAAATATGTTGTTTAGGCACAGCGTAGTGCAGCGGCAGTAAACACACAGAGGCCCGGAATGCTGTAACCAATGTATTGAAGAACTTGCAAACAGTACAACAGCCAGGTGGGGAGCTCACCCTTACCACCCACAGTCAATATAGCCAGAGAGTCAACGGCGAGTAGCGCTGAACTGAAGACAGCTCCTGCCAAGGAGGGTGGAATGTGACCTGTCCTGTCTAGGGTTGCCACCACATCCCTCTAAAACCAAACACATTAATTACACAGGTTCTGAGACTAATTTAATGCTGATAAGGCACTAAGTGATTTTATTTAATCACCCTACTCAGCCACAGAACCTGTGGAATTAATGTGTGTTTGGTTTTAAAAGGGTTGGAGGTGGCAACCCTAGTCTGATCCAGACCCAGAGGGGAGCTTGCTGAAGTTGCAGATGTAGGCCCTGAGCTTTCCCCTTCTCCTACGGAACCTCTTCCTGCCATTAGCATTGTCCCTGACAAACAGGTATGCCCTCCCTACACTAGCCACTTCAGAAATGTGCACCAGAACATGGGGGCAGGAACTTAAAAAGACTCTGCATGACCCAAGAAGGCCACCAGGATCACCTAGATGCAGCGTAGCCAACATTGACTCCACTCCAGGGAACCAAAGGAATCAGAGAAACCTAGCTTTCCTTGAATCCCCTTCCAGCTGCATTGCCACTCTGGACGAGCGCCACCCACAGTGGAAAAAATAGACTGCACCTTCCTACACATGCAACTACTAGTAAAACCAGCTTCAGGGGATTTTTTTTTTTTACAGAGTTGTAAGGTAGCACCATGGGCTGTACACCTAAATGGTTTGGCTAAAAGGTATATATGCATGCAGATTTGTTTGTAAAAGGCTTTTATTACTGTCTGTGTTCTGTTGAGGAGCTTTCCAGCACTTCCTGACCTGATAAGAGTCATACAGGATAGAAACTGAGGAGAAATATCTTCAAAAACATGGACAGCAATAACCTTTGCTTAGAAAAACTAAAAAGAGTTTTGCTAGAGTTGGTCTTTAATGATTAAATTAATTTATTTTTATAAGGCCTCTACCATGTACTGTACAGTGCCATGGAGATTGATTTATGTCTTTTTTTTTTTAAGATTGCAGTGAATGTACATCAGTGATGTATGAAGCTTATCAGAAGGAGGCTGTCAGTGCAGTTCGAAGTGTTGAAGATCGTCTCATAAATATGGGTTCTCCAGATCAGGTACTCCATATTGTCACAATGGCTGTGTTTTTACATGTTAAAGTACAACTAAAGGCAACACTTTTTAATTTTGGAGTAAGAAAGGGTTATAACCCCTGATGGGTGTTTTTTTTGTTATGGAGATTTACCTCCACTCCCTGTCCCATAGTCTAAGCATGAAGTGAGAGAAAATCCTTCCAAAGTGAGGAAATCCCTGGTTGTCACCATAACTAGTGTCCCCACTGGGAGATTTCACTAACAATATTGTTATAAGGACAAACCAAATTTTTGGATTCTTTCGATGACAAAGGTAAAACATGACAAATAGTGAGGATTATCTCCCCAGAAAGCAATAAAAGCTTGACAGTGGTTTTAATCCACTGCCACTCTGTCCAAAACTATCACAAAAGAGGTAAGATGTTTCTTGTAGTTGGTTACGAGGTTTTTCACACATCGCAGGAGGGATTTTGGTCCACTCCTCTTTACAGATCTTCTCTAAATCCTTAAAGTTTCTTGGCTGTCGCTTGGTAACTTGAAGAAGTTTCAGCTCCCCCCATAAATTTTTATAGGATTAAGGTCTGAAGACTGGCTAGGCAACTCCATGACCTTAATATGCTTCTTCTTGAGCCACTCCTTTTTGCCTTGGTGGTGTGTTTTGGATCATTGTCATGCTGAAGGACCCATCCATGACCCATCTTCAGTGTTCTGGCTGAGGAAAGAAGGTTCTCATCCAAGATTTTACATTATATGGCCCCATCCATTGGCCCCTCAATGCAGCAAAGTCGGCCTGTACCTTTTTGCAGAGAAACAGCCCCAAAGTATAATGTTTCCACCTCTGTGCTTGACTGTAGGGATGGTGTTCTTAGGGTCATAGTCAGCATTTTTCCCTCAAACACGGCGAGTAGGGTTAATGCCAAAGAGCTCAGTTTTGGTCTCATCTGACCACAGCACTTTCTCCCAGTCCTTCTCTAAATGAATGTTCATTGGCAAACTTCAGACAGGCCTGTACATGTGCCTTCTTGAGGAGGGGGACCTTGTGGGCTTTGCAGGATTTTAATCCATAGCGGCGTATTGTGTTACTAACTGCCTTGAGATCATTCACAACCTCGTCCTGTGTAGTTCTGGGCTGATCCCTCACTTTTCTCATGATCATCCTTACCCCATGAGGGGAAATCCTGCATGAAACTCCAGACCAAGGGATGTTGATGGTTATTTTGTATTTCTTCCATTTGCAAATAATCACAGCAACAGTTGTCTCCTTCTCTCCAAGCTTCTTGCTGATGGTCTTGTAGCCCAGTCCAGCCTTGTGCAGGCCTACAAGCTTTTTCCTGATGTCCTTTGACAACTCTTTGGTCTTGCCCATGATGGTGCCCAAGAAAGAGATTCTGTGGACAGGAGTCTTATACACATAACGAGTTGACCGTTAAGAGCAAAATCTGAAATTGACAGGACTAATCTGTGTACCACATCAACACATAGCCAGTCTCTGGGAGCCACAATTATTGTTGGTCTGTGGGGGAAATACTTATTTTACTCACTGAACTGCACCTCAATTTATAACATTTGAATTGTGTTTTTCTGGATTTTTTTGTTGATATTCTGTCTCTATCATTTAAAATATACCTATGATAAAAATAATGAACCATTTCTTTGTAAGTGGGCAAACTTACAAATCTGCAAGGAATCAAATAATTATTTTCCCCACTGTATGTAACCTGGCTGGAAGAGCAAGCTGGTGATCAGCTGCACAGGAAAATTATTTGTGGGAAGCACAGGCTTTAAAGGAAAGCTGCTTTGGGCCCCACAACAATGAGTGCCCTTTTTGCCCTGCGTTGACAAAATATGTAGTCGTGGATTTTGTGTGGACGTATAGAAGAGAAACTGAGTACTGTAAAAACAATTTTATTATGTACCATTAAAAATCTGACACAACATTAAAAATTACTCTCCGCATATGCGTTCACAACATGCAAAGATTCTGATTGCAGTTCATGTGGACTCTATGGGGTTTATTTACTAAAGCTGGAGAGTCCAAAATCAGACTCCCTTCTGCATAGAAACCAATCAGCTTCTAACCTCAGCTTGTTCAATGAAGCTTTGGCAATGAAACCTGGAAGCTGATTGGTTTCTATGCAGAAGGGAGTCTGATTTTGGACTCTCCAGCTTTAGTAAATAAACCCCTATGTGTTTAGGGAATCCTTCTTCAGGAACACGTGACAGAATCAGTACACTGAAATCCACTCCTAACCTTTTAATAAGAGTAATATCAATCAGTAGGATAGACTGGAATTCATCGCATGTGCACGTTTCCTATAGAAGTGCTAATGAGTAGACCAAGGTGAAGCCACTGCCTCTCAGGTGTTAATAGAAAATGTAACTCCAGAAGCTCCAGACCCCTACCCCCTTGTTCAGTGCTTTGCTGTCTCCTGCTCTCCATTCTATGAGAATGACAGCTGCTGAGGCTGAGAGGGAAAAGCTACTCTTTAAGTGGCGTGGCCAAAGTGGTCCAAACTGTACCCTTATTTGGCCCGCATCCGGACCATGGTCCGCCATTTAATGATGCCTGGTCTATAGGAATGCTTATCAGTAAAGTCACTTTAAAATCGCTTTGAAGTCACACCATGTGGTGTGTAAGTCATAGTATAGGAGTGGAAGTCGCACAACTTTCAAGTCACCCTAGTGTGAACCAGGGCTAAATATGTCATTATTAACAACAAAGATGGAATCATTTAATGTTACTCTTTTTCGTAATAAACTTTTCTTTTTTTTTTTACAGCAAGCTGAATCATGTGAATATATTAGTGGAGGTACAGAGGAATTTCTGAAAGGTAAGTAAAATGATTAACACACATAAACACCATTATGCACATGTGCAAATTACCATTTGTGAATCTGTAATTCTTTACTCAAAATTTAAAACTATTTTAATTAAGATCACCCATTTTTTGCCCATGGAAGGCAAACTAAAAGGATCACTTAACTTACCCTGTCCTTATTGCGATATGCTGCTCATGACTCCCACATTCCGGTTTCACTAATAGGCGTGAAATACCAACCCTTGCCCTTTCTCACATTTGACAGCACTTGTCCCCCATGATTGGCCTATTGACGTCACCTGAGAGCGGGGAAGGGGTCCATAGCCTTGTTTAAGGTCTGATGAGTCAGTCTGGATGAAAGGTGGGTTTATGCTCCTGCAGGTTTAAAGCAGAGTTCCAGCTGAAAAATAAATAAAAGTCAGCAGCTACAAAAACTGTAGCGGTTTACTTTTAAAATACAGCCACTTACCTGTCCCTCGGTTCAGCGGTGTCCTCACCACGGCTGGTTTCAAAGGCCGTCCTCTCTCCCTGACACCGGCATCTTCAGTGTGGGCACCCGGCTCGCGCTTTCACAGCCGGGTGCCCATTGTGCATGCTGGAGAAGCGCTCCGCTTTGTGAATTGCCCCGTCGTCCTCTGGGAGAGAGGGGGGAGGACAACGTCCACTTCCGATCGCAGCAAAGGTGGGAGCGGGTACCTGCCAAATTTGGGTACCTGCTCCCCCCCCACTCCCCAAAGGTGCCAATCCTTAATGGGGAGCGGGGGACAAAGGTCTAAAGCAGAACTTCCTCTTTTGGGAGGAGCTCCGCTTTAAGGAAAGGGCCACAGTAAGAACAGATCTAGACTGCAAGTTATCAGAATACATAGATTTTATTCATTTGACAGCATTGCTGGAGACCCCTAAAATACCGTTACTTCCTCTTCTGGTCTCCTACAGCACATAGGGCCTGAGCAACTGTAGCACTACCCCCTTAGGAGTCACTGAAGTTTGGTCCCCCTATAGTCCTGCTCAGACAGGCAACACGCATTTCACAATAACTTGCATGCAGGAGACAGTACCCAGTCCTCTTGCTTGTTCTTTGAAGTTTTATTAGGGGAATTGAACTAGGATAAAGTAAAAAGGGTGTATGAGATGCCCAATGGACCTGTGAAACCGTGGACAAAATTCCTGGAACTATATACAAGTTTTTACAGCAAACAATCTCTGTTGTAGAGCTAACCAGTGTCTCTAGTTGTACCACCCCAGATGAATCCTCTTCTCATTAAGCTCAGGGAAATCCCTAAGCAGAAAATTCAGTGCCTGCCACGTTAAAGTAGGACAGTCCTGGGTAAATCTGGTTTCTCACCAGGCTGCCCTTTTCTCCATCTGGCCCGGGGGGGGGGGGCAGGTCTACTCACTCAGTCCTTCTGTGTTGCTGGTGGGTTGGTGGCTGCTACCAGGCCTTGTAAATGGGCCGCTCCTTTCCTGCCTGCCTCACAGGTGGTCTTCTCTCAGGGGGCTGGCGAAGTCCCAAGCTTTTCTCCTTCCAAGGTCCTCTTGCCTGAAGGTGAGCCCCTCTCCATCTGCGCTGCCTCCCAGACTCCTGTTCTCCAGCTACACATCCTCATCTTCCACCTGACCTCTATCCCCAAACTCTCTCCCTGCTGAGCAGGCTTAGATACAGTTAAAGGCTGTCCTAGCCCCTTGCCAAGCCTCATGTTGGGGATTGGCCAAGATGCTCTAAGAATACAGACCAGTCACTCTTCACCTCTGCCCACTGCTTCTAGATCTTTCTCCAAAGTTGTAGAGCAGGGGGGAAGTCCCAGACTTCAAATTTGACCTTAAATTTGACCCACCTGGCTATCACACTCAGGCTTCTACTTAGACTCTAACAATTGAAGCTAGAGTTCCCCCTAGCCACCTAGGAGGGTGCTACACAATCATAACATATGTCTCTGCAGGGAGAATTGGGGTGTACTCAAACCAATGCAAATTCTAACTTTTTATAAAGACAGGATTTTCATGAAAACTTTTGACATTCAGACATGACTAATATATGGGGGATATTTACTAAAACTGGAAAGTGCAAAATCTGGTGCAGCTCTGCATAGAAACCTTCAGCTTTCATATTTTATTGCCAAAGCTTAATTGAACAAACTGAAGTTAGAAGCTAATTGGCTACCATGCACAAGTGTACCAGATTCTGAGTGCTCCAGTTTTAGTAAATCTCCCCCTTGGCTTAAGGATATTTTCAGCCCAAACTTTCTTTTTAATTTTGCTTACAATACGAAAGGGTTAAATGCCCATGTCTGGTTGTTTTTGCTGTCTGTGTCCCATACGGGAGATTTCCCTTAAATGCTTGCACTGGAGGTGAAACAGGAAGTTAAAGAAAATAGCTAATACATTAGAGAAATTACGCTCTTAGACATTTGTCACCAGAACTGAAATGTCCATTGGAAGATTTAACCTCACCTCTTTCTGTGGTGAAAATGCTAGCATAGTATATAGCAGCACAGAGGCCAAGTGGTTAGTACTTATAGCAGCAGTAGGGTTGTTTGTTCAAATCCTCACCATGGCACTACCTGGAGTTTGCATCTTCTCCCTGTGCCTGTGTGGGCTTCCTCCGGGTATTCCGGTTTCCTCCCACACTTTAAAGACATGCTGGTTAATTGGCTCCGGTCTAAATCAGCCCTAGTATGTGTACGTATGAATGTGAGTTAGGGACCTAGCACGCTCCTTGAGGGTTAGGGACTGATGTGAATATATAATATATGTGTTAACTGCTGTGTAAAGTGACGGCACTATATAAGTATTTGTAATAAATAAAATTTTGATTTCCCCTCAGTGACAGTGGTCACCAGGACAAATAGAAGGGTACAAGTAAGTCGGAATAAAAACTTAGTAGAGGGTCTAACACTATCCCAAACCAAAAAAAAGTTGCTGTCAGTTTCAAAAGTTAATATTTTCAGAACTATGTTTACTTATCTTCCTGGAAACAGATTGCACAATTCAGCACATCAATGTATATTTACTTTCATATTTTAGCCCTAGAAAATGGAAGAATGAGTCCAGATTTCCAACAGTTAGACCTAAAAGCAGCTGGAGAGGATCGAAAGCCTTCGATGGTAAGAAGAAACACACTGAGGATTCTTCCAGGCACTTAGTCTTTTTTTTGAGAATATAGTAGGAAAGCTGTTAGGGCCCAGTTTACACCTCTGGAATCAGACTTCCAAAGGTTGACATTCACATTGAGTTTCACAGCTTCTAAGGATTGCTAGAGAGCTTTGGCATGAGAGGGTACAAGAAAGAACTTACAATGCCCTCTATGTACAGGTAGTGTTAGATTGGATCGCAAAAGAAATATGAAGTGTCATTTTAAGTCGGAAACCACTTTGACAATTTTCTAGTAGTAATGGCAACCTTCACTTTTCGGGGGCTCCTTTTTTGCAAACATGACTTGCAAACATGCTCATATACAGTAATGTATTATGTTAACAGAATTGCAGGACTGTTGCTGGACTCTTGTCACCCAGAGCAGAACACATGGTCTTCTACTTAGTGCCCTGGGTCTTCTTTGCCAATCAAGCCAGGTGGTATTCTGTTGACAACGAAACTTCGATCCCTTAACTTTGGTTCTAAGCAGGGGCGGACTGAGCATATGGGAACTTTGGTTTTTATTTTCAGCCACATTATCATATGTAATAAAATCCCACTTATGATCATGTTAAGATCAAAGAACTTTTTCAGAAAAAATGATTATATAAACGTAGATCTGACCCAAGGACCAATGACAAGCATTCCAAAACATCAGATTACATGCCATTCTAAGGTCTCAGTTTTCTTTTTTGCCTCGGGCTTGGGAGCCTTGTTAAAAAAAAAAGCCATAGTACTAATTGCTCAATTATAAGGGAGTGCAGTAGGAAAGGGGAATAAAGCTTAAGACTAGGTTCACATACGTGTGGGTGGTGCGGCTGCAAATCCGCATGAAAATCCGTGCAGCTACACAACCTGCACAAAGGAATGCGGACCAGTGGGCGGGTGCCATTACTTCTAATGGCACACTGCCCACACTGGAAAACGCAACCATACTGGGAACCGAGGTTGCCGTGCGGGCTGCGTTTTTAGAAGAAGTGCAGGGACTTCTTCCCTGCGTGTCATGGGGCATGGGAGTCCATTCAAATGAATGGGCTCTCGTGCCCACATGGCCGCATATATGTGAACCAGGGGTAAGACAAGGAAGATAGCAAAAGAAATGAGAAAGGAAGAGAAGGGATGGGGAACAAAATTACTGTCTCCACTACTTTTCATCATTGTATGCTTAAAGTGCCACAACAATCAAGACAAAGGTGCCTTTAGTCTTTTAGGACACTAGCAATGTCCCTGCACAGTAGGAAAAAAAATGGGCCAACCATATATTCTGATATTCAATTTGCTAAGAATGGGTAATATAAATGCACTGAATGTTTATGCTAGTTTCATTTTGCCTTGTAGGATCTGGAGACTATTGGAGAAACTAATAAGAATGAAGAAGATATTCCCTTCAGTACAGGTCTGTAAACTTTTATGTATAGTAGAGTGCAGGTAGTAAAAGTAGGTGCAAGTTTGCACTTTGCACTAATAATATCTCGTCTTCCCTTTAGGAGGCCATCTGAATAAACAAATAGAAGTTCTTACGGACTCTAATGACTACAAAAATGTCAGGAGCAAGTTGAACAATAGAGGTGTTTTTCACCTTTTCAAAGATCCACGAAAGCTAAATTCCTCCAAGCTTGGAAAGATAACACCGAAGAAAAAATAGTTGAGGACAAACTGAAAGAACAGCCTCCAAAGATTGTACCAGTATTATAAACACTGTTTGATATATGATCTATACTAAATAATACAGAAGGAATTTTGTTAAATGGTCAAAGTGGTTGAAAGGGAAACATAACCTACAGTTTTGCAAAGACTAACAGAAGAAATATGATATTTTTTAAAGTTAGAAACCTACAGATCTCTCCCATGGGAAAAAGTACTTTTTATGATTCTCTTTTAGCTTTAAATGCCCTGTCCAGAAATGTAAATTTTAAGGGTGTGGACACTCCTAATACATAGAATTGCATTGCAGGTCTTAACATATTTCAAAGATCATGATGTAACAGATGTATTTACTCTAATATGCTCATGGCTTGCATACCTTTGATATGAGAGGACAATAACCACTTGAATGATACGGACCCTTCTCTCCTACATAAAAATTAGTATTTTCTTGGTAGAAAATTACTTAGAACCCCCCAAACATTATATAACTTTTAAGCAGTGGCCCTAGAGAATAAAATGGTCGTTGCAATTTTTTATGTAACACGGTGTTTGCACAATGGTTTTGTAAACACAATTCCTTTGGGAAAAAATACACTTTAATGAATTTTAATGCAAAAAACACTATGTAAAACCCAATCTTTTTGGCAAAATATAAAAGATGAGGCTACGCTGAGTAAATAGATACCTAACATGTCACAATTTAAATTTGCACACGCTTGCGGAATGGCAACAAAAAGCACAATACTTAAAAATACTTAAAAGGTGACGCTTTCAAAATTTTTACAGGTTACCAGTTTAGAGTTACAGAGGAGGTCTAGAACTAGAATTGTTGCTCTCCCTATAACATTCGCAGTGACACCTTTGGTGTGAACACTGATTAGATATGCTTGCGCAGCCTATGTATGTGTTCACCTCTGCGCACAAGCACAGGGGGAACAGGGGCACTTAAGAAAAAAAAATTAAATTTATTTTATTACATTTTTTTTTCTTTTTTAACACTGCCCTTTATTTTTTTTTACGTCACTTTTTTTCTATTACAAGAAATGTAAGCATCTCTTGTCAAAGCAATAAAGCATGACAGGTCCTTTTTAGGTGACAGACCCCAAATCTGTCATTGAAAGCATGAGATTCAAAAAAACAACCAACATTGAACTCATGCTTTCCAGAAAAATAAAAATGCTGGTCTCTTCCAGTCTCCAAACTTTCTAAACAAAGGTTTAGTTTACTATCCTTCAAGCCTTAGGAAGGCTAGACTGTGGTTAATGTGAGTAGAAAATTCCCTGGCGTTCCCTGGGAATAAACAATGTCCCATCATTGGTTTTAGTAGGAGGAATAGTGCCTCAGGCTCGCAGGAAAAGGATGAACCAGCAAACACAAATGCTCCTGCGCTTGGGGATGGACTCGATGCAGGCTACAACCACATTAAGAATGTCCTGGAACATGCACACCTTGCTGCCCTCAAATGGACCGGGGAAATGCAAATATACTGAATGAGGAAAGAACAAAAGAGAGGGCTCACGGGCCTAGTGCATTACCATAAAAAATGTTTAATAAGAAATAAAATAGGTGTTGTACTCACAAACGAGAATAAAGTCAGGGCACATCGTAAAAGAACAGCTGGGTCAACACCGCACTGAGTAACAGTCCTCAATGGGGAGTGTAGACATCCAATAGGCTGACGCGCTTCGAGGACACAAGCTCTGAGGAAGAGGCAAGTCCTCGAAACGCGTCAGACTATTGGATGTCTACACTCCCCATTGCGGACTGTTACTCATCGTGGTGTTGACCCAGCTGTTCTTTTATGATGTGCCTTGACTTTATTCTCGTTTGTGAGTACAACACCTATTTTATTCAGCAGGAAAAGGGTCCCTACACTTTTCCAGAAATCGCAGCTTGCACTGGGAACCGCACTGTATTGTAGTGCGGGTGGCGTGCCATTAAGATTAATGGAACCCACCCACTGGTCCCACATTTTGTACGCAGGTGGTTGCAGCTGCGGGACGAAGAGCAAGTCTTGCAGCAGCTTCCACCCACACTACTGTGAAATGAGCATCATTGTTAGTATGAGTGGGAAGAATAATGCCCTACCGATGATATCAGTGGGAGGTATGGTGCCCCATCATTGGTGTCAGGTGGAGGAAAATTGTCCCAAGCGACGGATAAAGGCAAGCAGGGGGCCACAGCTTGGAGACCACTGTCCTAGACCATAGAGATGAACAGAGATATTCTAGTCCCTGATCACCTCTGTTGTGAGCTGCTGCAACTGCTGGATTGGATCCCATGCTCCCTAGTGGGACAGGAGTGCCCAGAATACCAGGTAACCTCACCAAAGTGGCAGGAAGGGGGTGATGATCCCTCCCACCTCTTGTAAAAGTGATCCAGCAGCTAATTGGCCACTAAGAACGCTTCTACAGTGTAGGGCATTGCTGCCTGAAAAAAATAATTCCAGGGTTATGGCTGACAGTATAACCACTTGAAAACAGTCATGTACATGTAAGAGAATCTGTCACTGTCAATTCAAGGCAAAGTGTCAGGTTCTCATGAAAGCTCACCAACCTCACCTCCTAAACTCATCCTTGCTGTACCCCCACCCTGTTCTTGTGTTGGAGCCATTTCAAATGCCTGGTGCTTTTGGATATGGAGGAACCTGTGTCCTTCTCCGTACCTCCAAAATGGCAGTATTTGGGCCTGGGTTGCCAATCGCTTGTCTGAAACACTGTTCGAATAAGGGAGGGGATCAAGTCACCAACCATAGGTAAACTCCATCACTGTCTGGCACAAAGCTTACACAGGAGTAAGACCCATGGCTTTGATGGAAAATGGAGCTTTGGGGAAGCTGAGCATAACTGGTGATGGGAGGTGAGCTATTGGGAGAACCTGTCAGTTTGCCCTGAATAGGCAAACTGACTAATTCTTTATAAGCTCAAGGTTTAGGAAATTTTTTAAAAATGATCCATGCCTTATATATTGCACCTTAATAAGACTGAGCAGGGCCGGACTGACAACTCATGGGGCCCCTGGGCAATAGGGGATCATGGGGCCCGTGTCCTTGCCCAAACTCAAAAAAGCCTATGAAAAAAAAAAAAAAAAAAAAAGGTACCAGGGACATCTCATGGGGCCCCCTACTTACCCCGGGCCCTCGGGCAGTGCCCGAATTTCCAAATGATCAGTCCACCCGAGTACTATAATTGTTTTATGTTCACTAGATTTTAGGGTTCTGCTCGCTTTTCTAGGCCCAAGAAAACCTATTGTTTAAGGGAAATGTGAAGTCTTTTCAGTGTTTTCTTTTATTGTAAATAAACATAAATTGGATTAACCAACTGTAAATCATTTTATCTAATGGGGCTTTTAAAAAGGTGCTACACAAATATTTCCAGAGTTAAATAGCTAAATTATAATTCATTATTTATTCACAATGTCTATTTACAAGGCTCCATGCACACTAGTATTTTGTTTACGCTCCTAGAAGCTATCAGAATATTTTTTTTCTGCTTCTAGAAGCTAAATAGTGTTATCCTATGTGTCCATGCACACTTTAGGCTATTAGCATGTTTGAGCTTCATTGTCTACAAAAAACATTTTTTTTCTGCTTCTAGAGTTTTTTTTGAGCATTTTTCTAGCAGAAAAAAATGTTAAACGCTCCTAACAACTTTTTTCTAGCTTTTTTTCCCTGGTACATGTACTGTAAAAACCCTACAAAAAACACTATTACCAGCAGTTTTTCCCAACTTTTTTTAGCTTAAAAAAAAAATTGCTAGTGTGCACGGAGACAAAAATGTACAAAAAGACACAATGGGGGTTATTTACTAAAACTGGAGAGTGCAGCTCAGCATAGAAACCAATCAGCTTCCAGGTTTTACTGTCAAAGATTAACTGAACAAGCTGAAGTTAGAAGCTAATTGACTACCATGCAGAGCTGCACCAGATTCTGAGTGCTCCAGTTTTAGTAAGTCAACCCCATTCTGTCTCCTAACTAGGGACATAGCATACGTGAAAAACTTTGTAAATTTCAGCACTAACAGGTCTACCAAAGAGGAAGATGACCACAAATGATGTATGATATACAATGGATCATGAACTTCACCAGGAATGTGTAGTGGATGCTGCCCTCCTCACCCGGGGAGGTCTTATGAAAACTACAAAAAGAACAAACAGGTGCATGCAAATGCCTAGTGCATTACCAACGACCTATTGTTCACAAAACAGACATGCCAAACAGATACTCACAGAAGTGAAAAGTAACATTGCATAAAAGCCAAAAGATGCTTCAGAAAGGGAAATCACGTGTGTTCATGCAAACCAGCTGGACTGGCAAGCAGGCGTGTTTCAGAAGCATACCTCCTTCCTCTGAGCTATGTGAACCATGGGTGCACATATGGACTGTGCTAGGTGCATGGCAGGGCCCATTCTGCTGATGGGAACGCAGTGGAAAACGCTGGACAGGTGGTTGTAGACAAGGCTCAGCATGTCTCACTTAATTGGAAGCTACAGTGGAAAGATGAAGAAGAGTTAACTGGAGAACAGTTATGGTGCAAGTGTGCATGGTGTAGGTTTATCTCCAATGTTGGAGGCCCGCCTTAGAGTTGAGTATTCCTCCATGACAGCCTTTTGCCAGGGCATTAATGAAAATGACACAGGGCAAAAAAGGTACCCCATGTGTGAGACAGACATTCTGTACAGGTGCCTAGTGTAGCCCAGAAAAACCCATGCTCTGGGGCAGTCCTCTTATATGACCCAGACAGGGGCGGACTGACAACTCATGGGGCCCCTGGTCAATATGGAATCATGGGGCCCCTGTGTTCTTGCCAAAACTAAAAAAAGCCTATGAAAAAGGTACCAGGGGCATCTCATGGGGCCCCCTACTGACCCCGGGCCCTCGGGCAGTGCTCGAGTTTCCAAATGGTCAGTCCGCCCATGGACCCAGATTTGGCGGCCAACGAGTTAAAGTACATCAGCTCTGCCCTTCCCACAAACTAGCTTGCACAATAAAAATAAACAAGCCAGCATTAAGTTCACCCCCCTACCCTCTGTGGTAAGTGTGTGTTGGAGGGCACTTGGTGTTGAAGATTATTTTCCTGCACTATCAGAGGAAAATCATGGAGGTGGAGGAAAATTTAAAGACTATAAAGTTGGATTTTTTTTTTTTACAGATGCACATATTCATTTAGTTTATTTTTTGGTGGAGGAAATGTAAGGACTATACACCACTAGACATTTGCTGTACATACATATATTTTTTTTGTGTGCATGTTGTGTTTACACTTGAACTTATCACTTAAGAGTTTATAGATTCTTTATTCATAGTTTGCACAATATTTTACTAGTTCACAGATACACTATATTGCCGAAAGTATCGGGACACCCCTCCAAATCATCGGATTCCCAGAAGAGTTGAAGCTGTTATAGCTGCAAAGGGTGGGGCCAACTCAATATTGAACCCTACGGACTGGGATACCATTAAAGTTCATGTGCATGTAAAGGCAGGCGTCCCAATACTCCTGGCAATATAGTGTACGTCACGCAAATACAATACTTGCCTAGAAGAGTGGGCATTAGACTTAACCACCTCCTGCCCGCCATATAGTAATATGACGGACGCAAGGTGGTTCTCTCGTTCTGGGAGGACGTCATACACTGTCCTCCCATTCTCACCGTGCATGTGCGGCTCTCGAAGCGCGGTGATCGGCAGTGCGCTGTGTCCCACAGACACAGCGGATCACCGATGCACGGAAGGAGCCGAAGATGTTGGCTCGGTCATGTGATCAGCTGTGTCCAATCACAGCTGATCACATGTAAACAGGGAAATGCTGGTTATCGGCATTTCTCTCCCCACGAGCTGTCACGCTGACAGCTCGTAAGGAGAAGAGATCCGGTAATTGGCATTCCTTCGGAGGGGACATCTACACAGATCATCAGAGCACTGATGATCAGTGTGCCCTGATGATCAGTGTAGCCCCAGCACTGCCACCTGTCAGTATCCATCAGTGCCAGCTCTCAGTGCTCATCGATGCCACCTGCCAGTGCCCATTAGTGCCACATATAAGTGCCCATCTGAGCTGCCTTTCAGTGTCACCCATCAGTGCCACCTAACAGTGCCAGTCAGTGCCACCTAATAGTGCCATATATCAGTGCCATGAGTGCTGCCTGTCAATGCCCATCAGTGCCACCTATCAGTGCCCATCAGTGCAACCTATCAGTGCCCATCA